>NW_003852522.1:5492539-5508974 GCF_000181295.1 Otolemur garnettii
TTGTTGTTGCAGCCATTATTGTTGTTTGGCAGGCCTGGGCTGGATTCGAACCCGCCACCTTAGGTGAATGTGGCTGGCGCCTTAGCCACTTGAAGCCACAGGCACCAAGCTGCCTTTATCCATCTTGAATCAATTTTTGTGAGTGGGGAAAGGTGTGGGTCCAGTTTCAGTCTTTTACACGTGAATATCCAGTTCTCCCAGCACCACTTACTGAATAGGGAGTCTTTCTCCCAAGCTATGTTCTTGTTTGGTTTATGGAAGATTAGGCGGTTGTAAGATGTTAATCTTATTTCCTGGTTTTCTATTCGATTCCAAGGGTCTATGTCTCTATTTTTGTGCCAGTACCATGCTGTCTTGACCACTATGGCTTTGTAGTACAGCCTAAAATATGGTATGGTGAGGCCCCCAGCTTTGTTTTTATTACTAAGAACTGCCATAGCTATACAGGTTTTTTTTTGGTTCCATACAAAACGCAGAATCATTTTTTCCAAATCTTGAAAGTATGATGTTGGTATTTTAATCGGGATGGTATTGAATTGGTAGATTGCTTTGGGAAGTATAGACATTTTAACAATGCTGATTCTTCCCAGCCATAAACATGGTGTTCTTCCATTTATTAATATCCTCTGCTATTTCCTTTCTTAGGATTTCATAATTTTCTTTATAGAGGTCCTTCACCTCCTTTGTTAGGCATATTCTTAGATATTTCATTTTCTTTGAAGCTATGGTAAAGGTAGTTGTGTCTTTAACTAGCCTCTCATCTTGGCTGTTATTGGCATATTGATTTTATATCCTGAGGCATTATTGTATTTTTTGATGACTTCCAGGAGTCTTGTGGTTGAGTCTTTGAGGTTCTCTAAGTATAAGATCGTATCATCAGCAAAGAGGGAGAGTTTGACCTCCGCTGCTCCCATTTGGATGCCCTTTATTTGTTTGTCTTGCCTAATTGTATTGGCTAGAACTTCCAGCACTATGTTGAATAGTAATGGTGACAGAGGACAGGACAACCTTGTCTGGTTCCAGTTCGGAGAGGAAAAGCTTTCAGTTTTACTCCATTCAGTAAAATATTAGCTGTGGGTTTGTCATAGATAGCTTCGATCAGTTTCAGAAATGTGCCACGTTTGCCACATATTAGAACTCTTCAGTGTTCTAATTAGAAAAGGATGCTGAATTTTACAGAATTCTTTTTCTGCATCTATTGAGAGGATCATATAGTCTTTGTTTTTGCTTCTGTTAATACAGTGGATAACGTTTTATGGACTTGTGTATGTCAAACCAGCCTTGCATCCCTGGGATGAAATCTACTTGATCGTGATGTATGATGTTTTTGATGATAAGCTGTAATCTATTGGCTAGGATTTTGTTGAGAATTTTTGCATCTATTAGTGAAATTAGTAAAATTGGTCTGAAGTTCTCCTTTTTAGTTGGGTCTTTTCCTGGTTTTGGTATCAAGGTGATGTTTGTTTCACTGAATGTGTTGGGGAAGATTCCTTCCTCCTCAATTTTTTGGAATAATTTCTGGAGTACAGGAATAAGCTCTTCCTTGAAGGTTTGATAGAATTCTGGTGTGAAGCCATCAGGACCAGGGCATTTTTTTGTTGGAAGATTTTTTATTGTTTCTTTAGTCTCAGTGCTTGAAATTGGTCTGTTCAGGATCTCTATTTCTTCCTGGCTAAGTCTAGGGAGAGAGTGTGATTCCAAATATTGATCCATTTCCTTCAAATTGTCAAATTTCAGAGCATAGAGTTTCCGGTAGTATTCAGAGATGATCTCTTATATCTCTGTGGCATCAGTTGTTATTTCCCCTTTATCATTTCTGATTTAGATTACTAGAGATTTTACTTTTTTATTTCTAGTTAGTCTGGTCAAAGATTTATCTATTTTATTTATTTTTTCAAAAAATCAACTCCTTGTTTCATTGATTTTCTGAATGATTCTTTTGTTTTCAATTTCATTGATCTCTGATTTAATTTTGGATATTTCTTTTCTTCTGCTGGGTTTAGGCTTAGATTGCTCTTTTTCCAATTCCATCAGATGGCTTGTCAGTTTATTGGGGCACTGAACCCCTAAATTCTGATGAGTCTTTTTTGCTGGTGTAAAAGGTCTCCCCATCCCCAGTAGAACTGGCCTTTATCTTCCCCATCTGGGGTCTGTTTCTCTGGAGAACCCTGGCCACACAATTGTTAGTTTTAATCTGGATACAAACATGGTTCACACATTGGATTTGTTGGATGCATATTTTACTTAAAAAAAAGAAACTAACTAAAGTCCAACTTCTATTTCTACTACCTGTTGTTGTTTGTTCATTTGGTTTTTGGTTTTTGTTTGTTTGTTTGTTTGTTTTTGTTTTTGAGACAGAGTCTTGCTTTGTTGCCCAGGCTAGAGTGCAGTGACATCATCATAGCTCACTGCAACCTCAAGCCCCCAGGCTCAAGGGATCCTCCTGTCTCAGCCTCCCATGTAGCTGAGACTACAGGTATGTGCCACCATGCCTGGTTAAGAACTCTCATTTTTCTTGATACTTGTGGTCATCTCAGGTGGTTATATATTTTCCCACTTCAGCAGAGAAGTGATTTAACCTCTGTGCCTGGATTTTCTCATCCATAAAATGTGTGATGAAATAGCACCCTCCCCCTAAACAGGGTCTTTGTGAGAATTAAGTAAGTTAATATGAATGAATAGAGTACACTTAGCACAGTACCTGGAACATAGTAGGTTCTCTAGAAATATGAGATATGATTGATATTACTATTATTTTAAGAAAAAACAACAGTGCAGCATGATAATAAGAGGCAACTACTATTCAGCTTCCATGTAGAAGACAACTAGGAATGGTGGGGACTGTGGTAAGCTGGTGAGCCCATGCCCCATCCAAAATAGATAGCTACTACCCCCAGCTCAGCCTCCCCAGAAAAATCCAGACATCTGGATTTGTCTATGGGCAGAATTTTCTAATTTTTAAGTATTGACTATTAATTTCCATTTTAAAAACATACCCAGTGACTAGGTATGGCCTGTGGATATAAAGCATGACTCTTCTTTCCCTCCCTCCCTCCTTTCTTTTTTTCTTTCATTTGCACTCTTACTTTATTGCCCAGGCTAGAGTGATGTGCTGTCAACCTAGCTCGTAGCAACTTCAGACTCCAGGGTTCGAGCGATCCTCCTCCCTCTCAAGTAGCTGGGACTATAGGTGTCTATCACAATGCCCAGCTAATTTTTTCATTTTCAGTAAAGATGGGGTCTCGGTTTTGCTCAGGCTGGTTTCAAACTCCTGAGCTATAGCAATTCTCTGGTCTTGGCCTCCCAGAGTGGTAGGATTATAGCATATAATAAGCATGAGCCACCAAGCTGGGCTGAAAGCCACCTTTGATATAATAACTGAAAATAATCAGAAATTAAATATGCATGTGATTACAACTATACTTACAAAAAGAATAACTACTAAGGATTCAAGAGCTCACAGCAAGCCAAGCTCTGCAAAAGGTTCAAGTCATTTAATCTCATAATAATTAAGGTAAGGTAGAGGTTTCTAGTCCTCCTCTTTTATAGATGAGGCCCAAGAGAGGCCAAGAATCAATCCCAAGATTATCCCACCAGGAAGCAGCAGAGCAGAGATTTGAACCAGGGCAATCTGGCTCCTGCATAAGAACCATCTTGTTTCTCAGTGACAAAAATGTCTCAAGTGTTTGAATACAGTGACATTCAGCAGGAGAGGTTTTGCTCTGTTGCTCAGGCCGGAGTGCAGTGGTGAGATCCCAGCTCACTGAACCCTCTAACTCCTGGGCTCAAGTACTCTTCCTGCCTCAGCCTCCCGAGTAGCTGGAACTACAGATGCACACCACAATGCCCAATTAATTTTTCTCTTTTTTATAGAGATGAGGTCTCATTACGTTGCTCATACTGATCCTAAACTCCTGGCTTCAACCCATCCTCTCACCTTAGCTCCCAAAATGCTGAGATTATAAGCCTGAGCCTCCACACCCAGCCAATACTTTGTTTTATCATTATTACTTTTTACTTCTACCACCTCTGGGTCTTGGCAAGAGATGAAAAGAAAGAGGAGGGGTTTCCTGCTCAGGGTGTAGGGGTTAGGGTGAGGGTGGTGAATTTCAGGCCCTGAGGAAGAGCTTCTGCTGGTGGTGGGTGGAGGCAGGGGGAAGATGCAACCTGAAAAGATACTGGACCACAGAAGTTGAAAAGCGGAAATGAAATAGATAAACTTCTCAGAAGTCAAAAAGTAGGTCAGTGGCCTGAATTAGGAGATCCATACCCCTACACTTAATTGAAAATCAAGTTGGAATTTTTGCTCTTGGAAGGCCTTTCCTCTTCCCCTCTCATCTTTTCCTCCCCTCTTCCTTCTCTTTCCACTTCCCTCTTCCCCCACCCCCTCTTCTTCCTCTCTCCTGCTCCTCAAGGCTGCCAGACCCCTCCCAGAATGATTTTTAGAGGCTAATCTTAGCAAGAGGTTCCATCCCCAGGTGGAAGTTCGTAGCTACTGCTATCTTTTATAAATACACTGTCCCCACACTTTGGTTTCCTCACCAAAGTCACGGAAACAGAAAAACCATGACTGAGAGCAAAGGAAACTCCTGTGTGGGCTGTAGCTGGGCGCATGTGGAGCACCTCCCACCAGCCCAGCAAGGTCAAGGAGTCAGGAAACTGTCCTGGTTTCATTGTGTTCCCTTGGCAGAGGTGAGGGGCATCCCTACCTCTCTCAGACTACAGTTTTTGCATCTAAAAAGTTCACACAAAATGATAGTTCCTGCCCAGGGTTGTGGGTGTAACTCACAAGATGCTTATGGAAACCGCCCAGTGAATGCCATTCTTTTTTAATTTTTATTAAGTCAAATACACATAGATCATGAATACATTTATGCATATGTGGGGTACAATGTATTGATTTTTTTTAATACAATCTGACACAGTTACATCAAACCAATCAACATAGCTTTTGCCTCATTTACTTGATTATTGTGTTAAGACATTGTAATATTTCTCAATCCATTATGGTGCTTGCATACTTATTGAGCTCTTATTGTATACCAGGCTCCATAGCAAACAATTTGTCATGTGCCTGATCTGATTTAATTTTTACAGTGAACCTAGAAGGAAAGTGTAGGTTGAGTATCCCTTACCTGAATTGCTTGGGACTAGATTTTTTTCAGATTTGAAATATTTGCGGCTCGGTGCCTGTGGCTCAAGCGGCTAAGGCACCAGCCACATACACCTAAGGTGGCGGGTTCGAATCCCCAGCCCGGGCCCGCCAAACAACAATGATGGCTGCAACCAAAAAAAAAAAAAAATATATATATATATATATATATATATACAGCCAGGCGTTGTGGCAGGTGCCTATAGTCCCAGCTACTTGAGAGGCTGAGGCAGGAGACTCACTTGAGCCCAGGAGTTGGAGGTTGCTGTGAGCTGTGATGCCATGGCACTCTACCCAGGGGGATAGCTTGAGGCTCTGTCTTAAAAAAAAAAAAAAGAAATATTTGCATATTCAAGTCACATTTGACTTCTGCAATTCAAGAGGTGCTCATGTGACTTGTATTCATTTTTTGTTATGAGTTTATATAGATTATTACAATTTTAATACAGTTTTTTCCTTTCTTAAAATGTGTATACATTTTTTTGTACCCTTTGTATATAAAAAGAGATATTTTGAAGATTGGACCCAAATCTAAAAACAAGGCATATTTATGTTTCACATATGCCTTATACATGTAACCCAAAGGTAATCTCATGCAATTTTCTTTAGTTGTTATTTATTTATTTACTTGTAGTGCCATGTCGTCATAACTCACAGCAACCTCAAACTCTTCAAACCTCAAACTCCGGGCTCAAGCGATCCTCTTGCCTTAGCCTCCTGAGTGGCTGGGACTATAGACATCTGCCACAATACTTGGCTGGATTTTCTATTTTTGTTATTTTTTATTTGTTTTTAAACTTTATTCAAATTAATATGAGGGTACAATATTTAGGTTACATTGTTCTCACTTCCAGGGTAAAATTCCATTTGTAGAAGAGCCCCTCATCCTCATGCAATATTTTTAATGATTTTGTGCATAAAGCAAAGTTTGCATACATTGAAAGCCAAGGTGTCACTCTCTGAGTCATACATGTGAATATCTGTGGTTGTTTGGCAAAACCATCATTCCTGACTCTAAATTTATCTGCTCTTGATAAACATTTTCTTATACTTATTCACACATAAGTACATATTAATAATAGTAAAAATATGACATACATATCTAGCATGTGAGGGAAAGATATTATCACAGCTATAAGGAGGACTTTCCCTTGAGCACCCTAAGTAAACCATGTTTTGTGAGCCTGCATTTTAAGTGCAACCTGGCCTTTGAGGTCAGGTGCAGAATTTTCCACTTGTAGCATCATGTTATTGCTCAAAAAGTTTCAGATTTTAGAGTATTTGGAATTTTGGATTTTTGGATTAGGGATGTTCAACCTTCACTATTATTATACCCCCATTTTACAGATGAGGAAACTGAAGCACTGAGAGATAATGGGACTTGCTTAAGGTCAAACAGCTAATAAGTGGCAGAGCAGACTTGGAATCCTTGGAATCCAGAATTGCAAAGCCTATTTCCTTTACCCTTGTGTTACTATGTGGCGGTGACAAGAACAATTGCAGCAGTAACGATAGCAATTCACTCACCCTTGGGGTCTAGGCCTTCATCGCCCAGTGAATGCCGTTCACGCCTTAGAATGCCATCCTAAGATCTCCCTACTGCCATATCATGACACTGCTCATTTGCATAGATCATCTTATATGTCATTCTGTGTCCCACCCCAATTTCCCATGCTCCTGCTTACTCCAAGCTCCCACCTAGCTTGGTAAGCTGTCACTCCATCCTGCAAGTAAGGGAGCCTGGTAGGGTACAGCCTTCACTTCCTCAGGGGCTGTGGATTTGAGGGGAAAGTAGACCTAGGTGTAGGGTCTTTGGTTTCCCCCACATTTCCTGCTAGAAGCAGGGCTAACTGGGTTCAGGTTCCTTATCTGCTAAAATAACCTCTGTGGGCTGTTATACTTCACTCTGCCTCTATGAGCACTCGTTGCTGACTGTTGCCCCCTACCTGACTCTCCCCCTCCCATGGGGCTCTATGGGCCTAACAGCCCACCCCAAATTCTTTCCCCTAAGAACTAGGCAGATCCAGGTGAAACTGTGTCGTTTATTTTAAGGACCAGTAGTAGCTAAGAGGAACAGGGCTATTAGCAAGGTCTGTTCCTAGCCCCAGGGTATGTTACTTTTGGCTGGGGAGGAACCTCAAGGCTGTGTGTATATGTGTGTGTGATGTTGTGTGTTTATCATTGTGATGGTGTGTGTGTGTAACCAGGTCTGGCCATGATGGGATGTGTCTGCATCTGATGTGATGAGCATTACCAAATGTGACGGTGACACCCTTATCAGTGACCATGGTTGTGAGCTGGGTGTGGCTGCTGTGTGTGGCTGCTGTGTAGTGTCATGACTATCTGCAATGCTGTGTATGACTTCCATCTGACTATGTATGAATCGGAGGCTGTGTGTGCATGAGTCTGTAGTTGTGACAGAGGGTGGATGTTACATAGCTGGGTGATAGATAGGTTCCGTGTGGTGCCACAGGTCTGACTGTGTAGTCATTCTTTCCTCCTTTCTTTTAGTGAGTGAGTTTTTCCTGGGTGATTGGCTTGGGCTGGATGCTAAGGACACAGCAGTGGTGTCCTTGTGACATGTCTGTGCTTAGCAGTGACAGGACACAGCCAACAGGTTGGTGATATATTGTTAGCCAGAAGTCAGCCACCATGACAGTATTTACACTGTGGAAGTTGGCAAATACTACAATGTTTCCCTCTACACTGGAGAGAGGTGGTTCTTAAATAGTTACAAGCACATTTTGTGGCTGTGTCTCTGGGTGTGGCTTTTTGTGACTAGGCAGAGTGTGGCCACAAGCCGGTGGGTGAGAGCTGAGTGTATGACTGTGACTGCAGGTGGGGTGGGTAGGCTGTCTGCCTGGATGAGCCCAGATTTGTGGTCTCCCATCCCATCTCCCATACTCACGAGAGTAGGGAAGTTGATGAAGTCAACCAATTCCCAGCCAATTCCCTGGAATCCCAAGTCCCACTTTCTTCTGAATCAAAAGTATAAATACCCACCCCTTCCCTTCTTCCTGAATATCAGGCAAATCAACTTCACCCCATGCTTGGGGGCCTGCAGACTCCAAGTCTCTGGGTCTTTGTCTATAGTACTGTCTGTGGCAGGGTCTAAGGTCTGCCTGGGTCTTCCAGAC
This sequence comes from Otolemur garnettii, assembly GCF_000181295.1. Lineage (NCBI taxonomy): Eukaryota > Metazoa > Chordata > Mammalia > Primates > Galagidae > Otolemur > Otolemur garnettii. The sequence goes on from NW_003852522.1 coordinate 5,500,829, forward strand.
GCACCTGCTGGGTCTTCAGCCTCTTGGGGTGTCTGCATCTTTGGTCCTGGGAAGTGCCTACTGAGTCCTTCATCTTCTGAGTTTTGGGTTCCCTAGGGGCCCTCCAAGACCTCGGGTTCCTGGGGGGTTGTGTCTCTCGAGACACTCTCTCAGGCCTCCGCCTGCCAGGCCCACATGCAGCCCACCACACTCGTTCCGTTACACCATGAAGGCCCCAAAGTAGGACCGGGTGCCATCGCGCAGTCGGACCAGGTGCTCCTCTGGCACACGCACGATCACCTCCTCCCCGGCTTCCAGGTGCACCACGCCACCCAGAAAACTGCTGTCCCACCAGACACGGGAGCTGGCTGCCCGTCTGCAGGGTGACCGCCGACTGACCAAAAGTTCCAGCTCCTCAGGGTAGCGTGGTGTGCGCTTGTAGAGGCCGTGGGTGACCGGCAGGTCGCTGGCTAGCCCTTGTGGGCACCCCACACCGCCCAGCTGCACTTTGGAATAGATGTAGTAGTATCCAGCCCGGGTGGTCACTAGGGCCCCATTGTGGTAGCTGAGGCCCCTCAGGAAGGCCAGGCCCAGCTGCGTCTCCCATAGCAGTGGACCTCCACTGCTTGTCAAGCTGGAATTGGCTCCTGAAAGGGAGAGAGAGACAAAGTGGGCTGCTGTTGAACATGTGTCCTTCTCTTGCTGTGTGACCCTAAGCCAGTCTGCACCTTCTCTGAGCCTCCATCTCTGTCCTAGGCTGCTTGCATGTATTAATTCACTTTATCCCTTCTTTGCAAATGGGGTAAACCAAGTTACAGAGAAGCAAAGAACTTGCTTAGTGTACATCTTAAATTACTGCATCTCCCTTTTACAAGGTGGGGACACTGAGACAGAGAGGCAAAGTATCTTGCTCTGCCAAGGGGAAAACCGAGGCACAGAGCCATAAAGTGACTTTATAAAAAGTGTCAAAACTTGCAAGTTAGGCTGGGCATGGTGGTTCACACATGTAATCCCAGCCTCTGGGAGGCCGACCCTGGTGGATTGCTTGAGCTCAGGAGTTTGAGACCAGCCTAAGCAAGAGTGAGACCCTATCTCTACTAAAAACAGAAAAACTAGTCAGGTGTTATGGCAAGTCCCAGCTACTGGGGAGGCTGAGGCAAGAGGATTGCTTGAGCCCAAGAGTTTGAGGTTGCTGTGAGCTATGATGTCATGGCACTCTGTGAAATGAGACTCAAAAAAAAAAAAAGAAAAGAAAAATTTGCAAGCTGGCAAAGAGTGAGACTCTGTCTCAAAAAAAAAATTTGGAAGTTGGCAGAACCGAGGAATCAAGGCAGAACATAACTCAGATCTAGCAACCTTGTAACCTGTGCATGCCTTAGTTTCTTTCTCTGTAGAATGGAGATATGAATAGTACCTATTTAAGATGTAAAGAATTACAGTAGAACCTTCATAGCTGACCATCTTCCTACACTGACCACTTCCTTAACCTAATTTTTATACACTGGACATGCGGTGTACATACAACATGTACATATCAGTATAGCAGGCCCAGTCCCTTATGTTGGCCATCTCCATATATTGACTGGTTTTTTACAGTCCATTAGGTGGTCATCTTACTGAGGTTCTACTGAATTTTTAAGTTTTTTTTTAATTTTAATTTTTTGTAGAGATGGGGTCTTGCTATGTTACCCAGGCTGGTTTCAAATTTCTGGCCTCATGGGATCCTCCTGGTGTGATGTCCCAAAGTGCTAGGATTATAGCCATGAGCCACTGTGCCCCAAAGTATTTAATGAATTAATATATATAAAATGTATAATAGTGTGTGACACAGTGTAAGCACTATATAAGGGCTAATTAAATAAATACAGATAGAAATACATATTCCCAGAGCCTGAGATCTGGGTGACTCTGAGAATAAATATTTAATGACTGAACAAACGAAAGAATGAATATGCTGACATGGTGGGCATTTGTGTCATCTTCCCAGGACACCCTGTCCTATGCCCCATGCCAGGACCCAGGGCCCTCTCACCTGTGAGGTGTGCTGCCGGGTTGACCTGGTGCGACCTCCGGTCTGGGGAAAGAGGGTCAGAGGTTAGGAGCAATGACAGTGGGGTCCAAGAGCCAGCCTCCAAGGTGTTATCATGTCCACCTCTTAGAGTCAACACCACCCCTTCCGGAGTGACCCAAACTTCTGCTTCTCAGGCCTAGGGGAGGGGCACCTTTGGGACTTGGGCCAGTTGTGCAAATCACATTGGGCAATGCTGGAGGGCAGCGTGGGAACCACCCCACCTTCTTCCCAAGGATCAGGACCTTGCCTCACCTTGCATCAGCTGCTCCCAGGAGCCTGTGTCTCTATCCTACAAATACAGAAAGAACCCACGGTGAGAACTTGTGGTGGGGCCAGTCTGGCAATGGCCACAGACACCACCCCCAGACATGCACAAAGAGCCATGTGCATGCACATCCTGCCGGCAACCCAATGCCTCGGTTTCCCTTTTTGTAAATGGAGTTACAAATACTGCCTCCTTAGTATCTCTGGAATTAATATGTGTAAAGCATATTATGGTTACTGACACATAACATACACTATAAAAGGGTCTAATAAATAAGCAATATTAAAAAACTAGGGTCAGGTGCAGTGGCTTACACCTATAGTCTCAGCACTTTAAGAAGCTGAGTGAGGAGCATCACTGCCAGGAGTTTGAGACCAGCCTGGGCAACATAGTAAGACCCCATCTCTAAAAAAATATAGAAGATTAGCTGGGTATACTGGCACATGCCTGTGGTTCCAGCTATTTGGGAGGCTGAGACAGGATGATCACTTGAGGCCAGGAGTTTGAGGCTGCAGTGAGCTGTGATTATGCCAGTGGTACTTCAGCCTGGGCAATACAGTGAGATGCTGTCTCTAAAAAAAAAACCAAAAAACCTGGACATCCAAATGGCTGGATATATGAACACCAGCCCAAGAATGTGACACCCAACCCAGGGAATAGTCCTCAACATGTATCTGACATGTTGAGAAGATAGACACACATAGACTCAAACATGTGGACATGCTGTTATGAATCCACGTGTATCTTTAGATCAGGACTCAAAGACAAAGGCACACAACACCAGTTCCCAGGCTGTAGACAGGTGGATGCATGGACACATGGGGACATGTGCACAGGATGGTAGCACATGACACATGGGTACATGTGGCCACCAGGTCCAGACGCAAGGAGAAGTGACATAAGGATCCAGAATCCAAAGAGACAAACCCATGTGGGCATGGTATTGTACACACACAGATCCACAGGTGGGGCAGGCAGACAGACACACACCTCCATGGCCAGCTGGGGACAGCCTGAGAGAAAGAGATTACCACAAACTGACACAATCCCAATAACAGTAATGAGGGCACAGCTAATAATCCAAGTGACATTGGAGTGTGGGTTTCTATTGGTTGTGCACAAGCCATGGGCCAGCCACCTCCAGTCACCACGCTTGCCATATGGTACCTCATGTCCTATGAAGTGGGCACTTTAATTTTATAGATGAGGAAACTGAGGTATAAAGAGATGCATGAACTTATCCCGGACTGGCAGCAGCAACTCAGGGTCAAACTGGATACATTTAGTCTGAGTCCTATCCTGTACGAGCTCTCAGTGACACAGAAGACACAGGAGACCTGCCCCGCACACCACCAGCACCCAGGCCCCACTCACCGGCAGGCGGGCGATAGTCTCGCCCAGGCGCCAGTGCAGCTGCAGCAGAAACCAGCCTTGGACTGCCAGCCCAGCACCTATGAGCAGCAGCAGGAGACCCAGGCCCACCCGGGCCGAGCTGCAGGGCTGTCTCTGGTGGCTTGGTCCTAGCCTCCTGAACGGGATGTCCGTCTGTCCATCCACCACAAAAACTGAGGGCCGCACGACTCTGTCCTCCATGCCCGAGCTGACGGGGCCCCAAGACGCCCCAGGGCAGGGCTGGCACGCCTGGATCCTTCAGCCTCGGAGGAAACAGAAATTGCCCAACACTCCTGGGCTGTGTGGCTGCAGACAGGCTCTCGTGGGCCCTGGCCGCCTTTAGAACTGGGCTTGGCCCCACCCCTCTCCCCACTCACCCTCCTCTTCTTCCTGTGCTGGCCACCCCCGGCCCTAGTCCGTCTCACTCTCACTCACACAGTCGCTCACACTTTCCAGAGACTTCTGAAAATGTGACTCAGGTGTGGATTGCAGAGGGGAGGCCCCAGCTTTCCCTTTTGGGCCGCTGCATTCACTTGGCCACCAAATATTTACTGAGGACTTCCTGTGTGCTAGATTTGGGGAACACAGGGTTGAAGAAGGGAGACTAGGGCCCCTGCTTGTATAGAGCTCCTATTCCAGTGGGGTGGGAGAGACAAGAAGCTGGATAATAAGAAAATATAATAAAATGTAGCGTTTAGACAGTGGTAAGTGCAGTGAAAAATACAGAAGAGGAGTAAAGGAGTGCGTGTGCATGAGTCTATGCATATACATGTGAGGTCTGCACATGGGTGTGTTTCTGCATGCATGTGTGTACATGTGTGCAGGTGTCTGTGTGCACATGCATGTGTAAGGAGATGCACACGTGTGTGGGTACATCTCTGTGTGGTCTGTGCACGTATGTGTGCATGCACATGTGGGTGTTGTGTGCAGGTATGTGTACATGTGTGTGCATGAGTGCAAATCTATGTGGGTGTGGGTATGTACATGTGGAGGGTAGGTTTGTGTTTGTGCGTGTGTACACATATGTGTGTGCATTCGTGACTTTTTAAAAATTGGAAGTCACAGTTGGGGTGGGACTTCTGTCCACCCATGTACTCTCCTCCTTAACCATGCCCATGACCTGGGAGTCCTAGACTCCTCCCTCTGTCTTGTCCCCATACCCCCTCTTCTAGCGAAGTCTATAGATTCAACCTCTGAACCATACCTCAGATTTTACCTCTTGTTTCCATTCCTACTGCTGCTACCCTAGCTAGGTGCTATGGACTGAATGTGTTCCTCCCAAATTCATATGTTGAAGCTGCAATCCTCAAAGTCATAGCATTAGGAGGTGGGGGCTCTGGAATGTAAGTAGGTGGTGACAGTGGAGCCCCATGATGGGATCACTGCCCTGTAAGAAGAGACAGGAAAGGTCCACTCTCCTCCAGGTGAGTTGCAGCAGGTGGGTAAAGAGCCCTCTCCACAAACACCAACCCCTGAACTCAGACTTCCACACTCTAGAACTAGGAGAGGTAAATTTTTGTCGTGTGAGCCACCTGGGCATTCTGTTACAGCAGCGCAAGCTGACTGAGACTTTGGGCACCCCCACCTCTCTCTTAGACCGTTGATGTGGCTGCCCAACTGGATATCCTTCTTCACCTCTTGCTACCTTCAAATTCATTTTCTATCATCTTGCCAGTGTAAACTTGCTTATTTATTTATTTTTTTTTATTTTATTAGAGCAAAAGTTATATAGCATAAGACCATTTAAAAACGAACGCCTTAGTGGCATTTTGTGCACTCATGATGGTGTGCTACCATTAGTTCTTTTGGAGACATACCTATGATTGGAATTGCTGGTGTGAGCTTTTTAAACACCTAAGTCCCTTGCTTATTAAAATCTGCCAGCAGCTTCCCACTGAGCTTGCAGGGGCTGGGAAAGTCCAGCCAGTGGGTCAATCTGGCTAGCCCTTGTTCTGCAGTCACGGGAACGACGCCAGGGGTCGCACTGGGTGAGATTTGGACACCTGGCTGGGGCAGCCTCCTTGCTTCCGCTCCCTACCCCTCTCCCAGAGCTTGTCTGCCACCCTAGGTGGCCCATCCCAAGTCAACAAGGCATGACAAGCCAGAAATGTCTTCTTTTCTTTTATACATTCCTTTATAATTTCTTCAGTTTTACCTTTAGGCCCTCAAAGCCAAACACACTTATTATGTGGCCCTTTGTACATAAAACATTTCCTGCCTAACTTTCCCCTGAGCTCAGGATAGATGCCAAGTGGCCTTCACCTGGGGGCCTCCATGGGGCTGGAGGCCCTTGTAATTTTGTCCACGCTGCCCAGGCATCTAGGGGCCTGTGCCCTTCTTCCCCCTGTTTCTGGGAACAGTCTTCCCCAGATCTCTGGAGGTTGGCTCCTCCTCCTCATCTGTATCTCTCTCTTTTTTCTTCTTATCTTTGGGAACAGGGTCTTGCTCTGCTGCCCAGGCTGAAGTCCAGTAGTGTCAGCCTAGCTCACTATAGTCTCAAATCCTTGGTTCAAATGATCCTCCTGCCTTAGCTTCTTGAGTAGCTGAGACCATAGGTACATGCCACCATGCCTGCCTAATTTGTTAATTTTTTTTTGTAGATGGAGCCTTGAACTCCCAACCTCGAGTGATCATTTTGCCTTAGCCTTCCAGAATACTGAGATTACAGGTGTGAGCCACCACACCTGGCCTGTGTTTTGACTGAAGAACCTCCTCCTCACATGAGCTCTCCTTGACCACCCATTTTGCTTAGGGGTCCAGATAATCAGAACCAATAGGAAATAGACAAAGAGAAAGTCAGAGAGAGAAAGAGAGATGAGAGAGAGAGAGAGAGGAAAATGGAGATGGAGAGAGAGATAGAGACAGAGAGACAAAGGAGACAGAAAGAGAGATACAGAGTTAGAGGTAGTGATATGGAGACACAGAGAGAGGGGGAGAGAGTCAGAGAAAGACAAAGAAGACATTTAAAGAGAGATAGAGACATAAATTTATTTTAAGGAATCGGCTCTCAGGATCACTGGGGATTGCAAGTCGTAAACACACAGGGCAAGCAGCAGGTTGGAGATTCAGGTAAGAGTTAATGTTGCAGTCTTATGGTTCATCTTACAAGGGTACATGTGAATCTTTCTAAATGTAGAGTATAAATGTCTTAACACAATAACTAAGAAGATGCCCTGAAGGCTATGTTAACCAGTTTGGTGAAAATATTTCAAATTGTATATAAAACCAGCACACTGTACCCCATGACTGCATTAATGTACACAGCTATGATTTAATTAAAAAATAAAATTAGACCACTTAATAGACAACTAAAAAATTTTTTTAAAAGAGTTAATGCCGCAGTCTTGAGTATAAGGGCTAGAAATTCAGGCAGAATTTCTGTCACTGTCTTGAGGCAGAAGTTTTTCTTCAGGAAACCTCAAGCGTCGGCTCCTCTGACCTGCAAATGATCTGGTGAGACCTATCCACATGACCAAGTCTCATTTCCTACACTCAGTGTCCGTTGGTTTTCAAAACAAAGTCCAGCTGGCTTGGTGCCTGTAGCACAGTGGTTACAGTGCTGGCCACATACACCAAGGCTGGCAGGTTCGAACCCAGCCTGGACCAGCTAAGCAACAATGACAACTGCAACCAAAAAACAGCTGGGCGTTGTGGTGGGCATCTGTAGTCCTAGCTGCTTGGGAGGCTGAGGCAAGAGAATTGCTTAAGCCCAAGAGTTTGAGGTTGCTGTGAGCTGTGACACCACAGCACTCTACCAAGGGCAACGTAATGAGATTCTGTCTCAAAAACAAACAAACAAAACCAAAAAAACAAAAACAAAAACAAAAAAAAACAAAGCCCCTCTAAGGAAGTACCTTCCTAGCAATATGCAAACTAGCTTTTGACCAAAGAACCAGCCACCATAGCCTAGCTCTGTGATCACCCAGAATGAACCCTCCCATCATGTAGTGTAAGTGATCCCCCCTCAATCCCCTATGTGGGTCAGCTTTCTTTCTGGACATCCTCACCATCTACAGTCAGTTACATGCTGCTTCTAAGTGTCCTTTCCTGCTCCCCTTTCAGAATGGTTCTGTCTGTGACTGGGCACCATAGCTCACACCTATCATTTTACCAGGCCCAGGTGGGAGGATCACTTGAGGCCATGAGTTTAAGAGTAGCCTGAGCAACACCATGAGACCCTGTCTCTACAAAAACGTTTAAAAAATATCAGCCACATATGAGGGTGGCATGTGCCTGTAGTCTCAGCTACGCAGGAGGGTGAGCCAGAGGATCACTGCAGACCAGGAGTTGGAGGCTGCAGTGAGCTGTGATCACAACACTGTACTCCAGCCTGGGCTACAGAGTGAGACCCTATATCTAAAAACAAAACAAAATCCTGCCTGTGCTATTCACAGCCTCAAGCAATAAGTTTTACTCAAGAACAAACACAAACAAAAAAA
>NW_003852522.1:5509092-5515569 GCF_000181295.1 Otolemur garnettii
GTCCTTCATGTTTACATGGATGGAGCTGGAAAATGTTCTTCTTAGCAAAGTATCACAAGAATGGAAGAAAAAGTATCCAATGTACACAGCCCTATTATGAAATGAATTTATAGCTTTCATATGAAAGCTATAACCTAATTGTAGCCTAAGAATATGGGGGGTGGGTGGGTGGAGGGAGGGTGATTGGAGGGATCACTTCTCTGGTTTATCTTACAAGGGTACAAGTGAATCTTTCTAAGAGTAGAATATAAATGTCTTAACACAATAACTAAGAAAATGACATAAAGGCTATGTTAACTAGTTTGATGAAAATATTTCAAATTGTATATGAAAACACCACACTGTACCCCATGATTGCATTTATGTATACAGCTATCATTTAATTAAAAAAAATCTCTATGTGTTCAAGGAATGAATGCAAAGAATCCAAAGCAGGAGAACGGGAAACTGAAAAAGAAAAAAAATGAGAAGGATAGTGAGTAGAGTGGGGGCCTTGCAGCTGGTGACAGTATGATTCTCAGTTGGTACAGAGGCACTTTGGGCCTCCCCTTGATGGGGAGGCTTTGGCATTTCAGGCTGGAGGAACGGTGTGGGATGTGGACCCATGTCTCCCACATAGGGGTAGAAGAACTCTACATACAGTGATTTTCAGACTTAGGGGTGTTTTCCATGATGACCTGGTCCAAAGCTGGGAGGCTGGATTCCACCCTTAATCTAGCCACTCCCAGTCTCCAAGGCCCTAGAGGCACTGAGTGCCCTAGTTTCTCTTAGCAGAAGTGGTCCCAAACATGCGTGGCACTGCTCCCCACGCAGTCCTGGTGACGTTGTGGCCGCAACGGCCCACATACTCCCTCCCTGATTGCTGACTCATGTCTTTCCCTCCCCTGGGGCACCACCGGAAACATTTCCCCCACCAGTCTCCTCTCTCTTGGGTGCAGCAGGCCTGCACAATCCACCCCGAGGCATTCACTGACCTGTTCAGGGCCCATCTAGGAATTGGGGCTGGCAGGGTGAGCGTGGAGAAGGGATAGAAATGAGGACAGGAGGATGAAGGTGGGAAGGCAGAGCAGAGCTGCAGGCTTATGATGCTGGTCAGGACACAGGGGAAGGTGCAGGTGAAAATGTAGGTAAATCTGCAGGTGAGAGTGTAGGTGAGAGTGCTGGTAAGAACACAGGCGATCCAGACAAGGACTAGAGCAGAGATGCAGGAGAGAGCCCCGGTGAGGAGGCAGGGACATACTTGTACAAGAGAATGCAGGGCCCTATATGGGTCCTGAACAGGTCAGTGAATGCCTCAGGGTGCATTGTGCAGGCCTGCTGTACCCAAGAGAGAAGAGACAGGTGAGCTATAGGTGAGAATGCAGGTGAAGAATGCAGATGAGAATTCAGGCAAAAACCGAGACTGCCGGTGAGATGCAGGTGCACGTGCAGGCAAAGGGCAAGTACATCCTTGAGGTCAGTGGTTCTCAACTTTCCTAATGCCACAGCACTTTCATGCAGTTCCTGTGGGTCATGACCCACAGGTTGAGAACTGCTGCTCTAGGTGAAGAAGCCAGCACACTTGCAGGTAAATGATGATAGAGAGACAGGAGCAGGTGAGGGCTGGGCAGGCTGCAGCTGGGCTGAAGTTGAGGCAGAGGGAAATTACTTTTTGCCCTCTCTCAACAAATTCTAGGCTTTGGGAGACGGGTGACACATAACTGAAGCTTTATTGGTGGTCTGGGGTGTCTGGGTATTGTCAGTTGGGGCAGCCGAAGACCACCATGCTCTCAGTGAAGGCGCCGAGGTCCTGGCACTGTTTCTGGTACTCCTCATCTTGGCATTCCTCAGCCTCTGGCCAGAGCTCCACCCACGTATCCTTCCCGATGATATAGCTGGTGCTAGGGGAAAGGGGCAGCAGGTCAACAGGGGTGGGCGAGGGGCTGGGCCCAGGCATGTGGGGGAGGGAGCTCACGTACTTGGGTTTCTCCCCCCACAGGTCGGAGGAGAGGCCCCATAGCAGGTAGTGTTTCCCATCCTCCAGCTTTAGGGCATCTCTGCATTTGATGTGGCTGATGAACTTGCGTTCCTGCCTGACCTGCACCTCGTCAGAGCCTAGAGTGGACGGGAAGGAAGAAGCTGAGCCCCACATGGGGGAAGGTACAGGTGGTGTGGGGAGACCGGCGCAGAGGCTGACCTGACTTGATGATCTGCTCGATGGCCATGATGTACTCGTCAAAGTCCTCTGACAGGATCTTCTTCACCAACCTGGTCTTGTACACTGCAGGGGGAGGGGACAGGAGTGGACAGTGTGGGACATGGGCAGTGTTGACCATGGTAGGGGCTCCCAGGCCTATAAGTGCACTGGGGCACATGCGTCCAAATCAAGCAGAGACATACAGGGTCTTGGCCAGTCACACGATCACCATCTATACAGAATGACAGCCGCCCACAAGAACAGCCACATACACCATAGCTGCATGTGTACAGCCATTCACAATCACAGCCTCACAGTCACATGCACAGCCATCTCTTCTCACATTCACACACTCCCCCAACATTCACCCACACTCATGGCCTGAAGCACAATCCCACAACCACACCTGCCACCATACTGTCTGACACACCCAGCCATACACAGGCACAAGCCCCCGGCCCACCACCCATTCACCATAGTCCACTCCTGGTTCACAGGCCTTCTCCAGACGTTCCTCTGGGCTGAACTTGCTGTCGTGGGACTTTTGCATGAAGCAGTTCTCTGCAGGGTGAGGGTGGGGACAGGGACTTAGCCCCTCATCTTGTCCAGGGCCCATGGCCTGTGGGTGTGGCCAACCCTTGGAGTCTATCCTTCTTGGTATCCACTGCATGTGGCTTTTGGTGTCCCCTCATGCCTCCATGGGAGTAGGGGACTGGGTGTGTGTGACTCACTCAGGCCCACCCCTTGCTGGTTCCAGGCACCCACCTTCAGCACAGCGGCATACTTCCTTGTGGCAGAGCTTGCTCAACTGTCCATCCTCCTTGTCTGGGTGGTAGAACTGGGTACAACTTTCCTCTGTGGGCAGAGGTGATGGTGAGGGGGACAAAAGGCAAGGGTCTTCATCCCAGAGACTATCCCTGGGAGGCTCAGGTCCCCACTTCTCAGTACCTCAGACATGGAGAAGCTGGGTCTCCAATCCTCAAGTCCTTTGGGTCCTCAGACCCTCCAACTGTCAGATCCCTCAGACCCCTAGAATCCTTAGACTCTCATTCTCAGACCCCCTAACTCACATATATCAGGGACCCCCAGACTCTTGGAGCCACCAGCCTCCAACTCTTAGATCTCTGGGACCCTCTAGACTTCCAAATTATAAATCATCATGACCCTCAGAACCCCAACTCCCAGATCTCTGGGACTTTCAGAACCTGAACTCATATATCCTTGGGACCCTCAGACCCCTGGGACTCTTAGACGTCTGTCCCTAGGTTGGCCACTCACCCAGGTTGTAATAGGAGTAGACCTTGACTGCCCCAGGTTGGATAAGTTCTACATTAAAGTACTGGTGAATTTTGAAGGCCAGACATTCATCCTCGAAGTGTGAGACCTGCGGGGTGAAGAGGTACTTGGTCAGTGGGGTGGCATGGGAGAAAGTCCAGCATAGGGTCCTGGGAGTTGGAGCAGCGGTGGAGAAATTGAAGGATCAAGGAAGGGCATTGGGTGGTCAAGGAAGAGGAAGTGGTAAAGGTGAATGAGAAGTTCTGCAAATCCATTTTCTTGATCTCCTAAGCTCACAGCCAAATGACATTTCTCAGCTATCCTTCCTTTCAGTTAGGTGCAGCCAGGTGACTGAACTCTGGCCTGCAGATTGCTATGTCCATAAATATGGTGCATGATGATCCTTTCTTCTAGAAAAGATAGATCCTGCAGAGGACTCCCAAGATCTCTGGGATTGCTGAGCCACCAGATGGAAGGCGCTTGGATCCCTGAGTGACTGCATGGAGAGGGTCCCTTTCTTATCTTGGGTACTAACTGGGTTTTGCATGAGGAGAAATGCAAGTCTCTTGTGCCAAGACTTCATATTCTTAGGGGTGTTGTGCTCATAGCTGGTTTTACTTATGCTGACTAAGGGAGGGGGCTTGATGGGAACTCTGGGTGGTATCAGGAATTAGCAGGATAATAGGAAGAAATAGGGAAGGGAGAAGAGAAAGCCCAAATTGTGGTAGAGATGAAGAGAGCAAGAGAGTTCTAGACAGAAGTAGGGAGCAAGGCAAGCACTATGAAGCACTTTTTTTTTTTTTTTGAGGCTTGAGTCTCACTCTGTTGCCCTAGGGTAAAGTGCCATGGTGTCATAATTCACAGCAACCTTAAACTCCTGGGCTCAAGAGATACTCTTGCCTCAGCCTCCTAAGTAGCTGGGACTATAGGCACTTGCCACCATACCCTACCAGTTTTTCTATTTTAGTAGAGATGGAGGGCCTCACTCTTTCTCAGGCTGGTCTTGAAATTCTGTTCTCAAGAGATCTTCCCACCTTGGCCTCCCAGAGAGCTAGGATTACAGGCATGAGCTGCCATACCCAGCCATGAAAAACTTTTTTGAAGGACCAAGATGGCTCTTTTTCAATGGTTGTTTAAGACTCTGGTGAGAAGTTGGAGGAAACAAGTAGAAAATAAAGTTGGGACTTCAGTGGTCAGAAAGGGACCTGTTTATAGAAGGTACTGGTTGACCACCTTATTTTCCAAGCTTCTCTAGTTACCACCAACAGCACAGACTCTGTCTCCCCTAGCCTGTGGCCAGCCTGATCTAGAGACAAAGGCTGAGGTAAAAAGAAAAGACTAGCCAGATATAGGCTAAGGTACCCCATGGAAATCTCCCAGGGGATAGTGCAGCCTTACCTTGTCTAGGTAGATGATGAGGGTGTTCTTTTCAGCATAGGCATTGTTCAGCTCATACTTAGCAATGTATCTGTCCACACCAGTGCTTAGCTGGGGAAGGGCAGAGCTTGTGAAAAAAATCCCTCTTTCTCTGCAGCCTCTTCCAGACCCCAGGCTCCTTCCCACTTATCCCAGCTGCTGAACCCTTCATACCAGCTTGAGGTCATCCATGTCAGGAGCAAAACCAGTCATCATGGATATATCCAGGATAGACATAGTGGCATCCTGATCTCCCAGGTACCTGGAAAGGGTAGGAAGAAAGGCACTGGATCCCAAGGCGAGGTGAGCCCCAGGGGTCTGTGCCTGAACAAGGGGGTCTAGTCAGGGGTTGAGGCTTCTAGTTTCCACATATCAGCATAAAGGGATGTTAAAGTTTAGAAAACACTTTCCTAAGACAAATAAAAGGCAAGGTAGCATCATGATTAGGTGACTGGACCCAACTGCATGGGTACAAACCCCAGCTCTGTGGGATATCTGATGCGTTGACACATCTGTGCCTGAGTTCTCTCAGAGAATGAAGACGAGAACACAGGCGGCCCTCACTCTGCATGTTTCAGTTACCATGATCTACTTAAATCACTAATCTGCCACTGACACAGTTCAAATTTTAGTATCTCAATATATTAATAATGAGTAATTGAATAAAGCACAAATTCTGTTGCTAAGTCTTCATTCATAAATCATTATGTAAATAACAGACAAGCATCATGATAAGTGACCAATCACGGTCCCTGCTTTTGAAATCTGTTGGTATTGGTCACTGAGCTGCCACTATTTGGGCCAGGCACAGACAGAAAAGTGTGTAGTTAAGTTGTCTCCTTGTCTCTTGATGATAACCCCACATGACATTTCACAGCAGTGGATCATCAAAAAAAGGGAATTGGCCAAAAAAGATAAAAATTCAGCAAGGAAACAAAAAGTGACAATGCTGGAAATCAACTTCAAACAGACATGAAAGGAGTTATAGAAGAATAACAGACCATGGGAATGTGGATCCTGCTGCCACGTGTGAGCAACTAAGCGGGCATTCAGGGGAATTTAGTGAAGGAAACTTAGCATAAATGAGGAAGGTGGTAGAGACAAAAGGATGAAGATGTCCCAGAGGAAAAGAGTCAGGAGTGGGGCCTTCACTTTGAAGGAACTCTTGGAGAAATTTCATAACATTAAAAGCACAAAAGACAAATTTTGAAGCTGATCCAAACTTAGAAAGGAGCATGGTAATTTACTATGGCATAGAAAAGATGCTTACTCCATAGCTTAACTGACACGAAGAGAAGTGTGGTCCAAACTACAGTACTCCTCAGAAGTATTTCACAGAAGGAAAAACAGAAACACCTTTAATCTCAATGTTCTAGTGTTTTTAACTACAGTGTACTCAGTACTTGCCTTACTATATTTTTCCTTTTCCCTATATCCTTATGTTGTGCTGGAAAAGCTGGAAGGTCATGGAATGATTATGTAATTTGCCCCAGTGGTTATTAAGATGACTTTGATGGGCTCGGCGCCTATAGCTCAACCGGCTAAGGCGCCAGCCACGTACACCTAAGGTGGCGGGTTTGAACCCCCAGCCCGGACCCGCCAAACAACAA
>NW_003852522.1:5515738-5540639 GCF_000181295.1 Otolemur garnettii
AAAAAAAAAAAAAAAAAGATGACTTTGATGATCTCAACTTACACAGTCACTGCTACATCGTGTACACAGTTGTGCAAAGCAAGGGCTGTCTGTGCTCTCTACCTCATGGTGGATACTTAGACCAGTGCTAGATGCACAGTGCACCCAGAAAGAATCGGATATTATGGATATTATTTGTAAGAAGTCTTTCTAGAGACAGAGGGATGGCCAAGATGAACCCAGCCTGAAGGCCAAGATCTTCTTACCTGGTACAGATGTCAAGGATCATAGTCCTTTTGGCATCTTGAGGCTTCTTTTCTAGAAACAGAGATGGCAATAGGGGATGGGTATACCTAGGTCCTGATTTAAGAGTGGGGCAGACATTAGAATAGGAAGGAAGGTGACAGGTAGGGCATTTATTCCTTTTACCTGTTTCCGGGGCTGGCCTTACGGTAACCCTGAGGTTGAACTTTTTACAAGTGAGTTGGCCTTTGGCCTTGGCATGGTACACTGTCACCACCTGGTGAGATGGGAGAAGAGAAAATGTTTCAGCCCATGGTACCAGGGACTGCTGAGTATAGGAAGAAGAGGGTCCCTCTGGGGCAGAGGGGTCAAAAGAAAGTCATGAGCTAGGTGGGTGTGGGTTCCCATTCCTTACCGACAAAGTGCCTTGACCTTTTCCTTCAGCTGTTAATGTGAAACCCTCATTTTCCTTGGTCTGCAGAGTGGGGAGAGGAAAGAGAGGGTGTTGGAAACAAAGCCTTGTTCTGCCTGTGGTGGTCGTCTGACCTCCCTCTTGCCTCCTGGCAAACCCTGGCTGACATGCATAGGGAGAATGAGGAGGGCTTGGCCAGGTTACTGTACCCCTTCTGATCGCAGGAGGCTAGAAGATTCCCAGAAGATGCGATGCCTGATATCAGACCTGCGGCTGGGCAGGCGGATAGACACATCCAGGTCCAACTCCTTGTGGTCTGGGGCATCCTTTTGGTATTGGGCCAAGGCTTGGAACACCATGAAGGTAGCCTAGATCCCATCAGAGAGTTCAGGAATAAAATGGGAGGTCATCAGACACTGAGGACATGTTCCAGAAATCTCCAAGGGACCAGGGATTAGAGATGCTGAGAACATGTCTAGAATCCACCAGAAAATCTGGACATAAGATTGAAGGTCCAGCAACCCTGAGGATGTGGAAAGAATCCTAGACCAGGGCTTGGGGACATCAAGAATGTATCTAGAACCCACTTATGTAAGGCAAGAATAAAATTGGAGCCTGGGAACACTGAGTTATGATCTAGAAAACCAAAGTGACAAAGGCTGCAGTGCTGGGAATGTGAAAGAAAGCAGGTGGATCCTGAAGTTACTAGAGCTTGAGGTTACTGACACATGGTCTAGCAGTCACCAGGGAGAGAGGGGGACTTGATAATGCCCTACAGCAGAGCTGTTTAACCTGTTGCATGCTGATTTTGTGAGGATTTTGAGCTCATCTGTGAACTTGATTTAGAATTTACTACAGAGTGACTGGGAGCCTGGTTTAGAGCCCACTAGCAAGCAAGGGTGACATCGGAGGGTTAGTGGAACTGGGAATATGGTGTAGAACCCAACATTAAGAGAGGATAAGAGGTAGGGTCTGGTGGAACTGAGAACATGGCCCAGAACCCCCAAGGTAGAGACAGAGGTGTCCACCTGAACCTGAGCCCTGAGAACCCTGTCTGGATACCAGGAGGTAGAAGGAGACTCCAAATACAGTCTTGAGTATCCAGAATATAGTCGAGAACCTATAGAAATCAGAAAAACTAACTTCTCCACTCCCCTCCAATCATACTGGCTCGTGGGACACAAGAACTGCCTGTCTGGATCTCAATGTCTTTCTTCTCTGAGGCCAGTGCGGGGCTGCAGGAAACAGGAGGCAGGTGCCTGGAGGATGTGAGCCCACTTGCCTGGGTGGAGCCATAGCCACCGCCGTAGTATCTCTGCTCATTGAGCCAGCGTACGACAGGTGGTACAGAGTCAAAGTCTTTTAGCAGCAGCAGGGCCAAGAGGGCGTAGGATGTTGCCTCCACGTTGTAGAGTTGCTTACCAGGCTCCTCCCAGCGGTTCTTATCTGCAGAGAAGACACCCCACCCCTAATGCTCACTGCCCTGTCCAGCCTGGAGAAAACACCAAAAATAAGACTCAGGCTAGAATTCTCTCAGTGCTCAAGTGCCCTGCCTGATATCGGATGCTTTCGACCTGCTGGCTCTTGCCTTGTTCTCTTCTTCTATCAACCCTCAGGCCCCTCTTTGAATGGAATGCTCAATACACACTTGTTGAATGAATGATGCAACAAACCTTTTTGTGCAGTTTACAATAAGGACTCAGTACACGGCAGAGGCATGCATCCTGGCTCAGGTTAAGACCATCCATCCTGGATGCTCAGGGCCAAGCATCCCGGCTCGGGATCACCTGCCCTCACCCACAGCCGTATGTCTCCCTTTGCCCCTTCAGGCTGCCCCTCACCTTTGGCTGTTTTCAGAAATTTGTCGAGGATGGGACCGTCCAGTTTGCCCATCTGGGCCAGGGCATAGCCAGCAATGGCCACAGTGTATGATCTCCTTAGGTTCAAGTAATTGGCTTCCAGGAATTCTCCTGCTTTATTGACGCTGCCTCCCAGGCTCTATGAGAAAGGGGGTTGGTTACTCTGGTCATGTGGGCACTGCTGTAGCCATGGCATCAAACAAGCATCTCTTCCTGATACCAGGGATTTCAGTCCTTGGGACATATGAGTGTGCATCGGATCTGAACATTTTTGAGGGTTCCCACCACCAGCTGCCTTGTTGGTGAATACCTATTGTGTACCTGGGGACATCCATATACTGAGTGGTGTGCTGGTGAATGCCTAACAACAGGCTTTCCAGTGGGTGTGTGGGGGATGCTGGTTCTATAAATATTTTCACTAGGGCCACTTTCAGGTCATCAACACAACACCATTAAACAAAGTGTTGGGACTCAGAAGCTATAGTATGAACCAGATTCCACACATCACTGTGAATACCTCTCATCTCATAATCATCATAGTCCACACTAATTATCCATGCATATAACCTCAAAAAGCCCTATGAGATGAGAATACTGATGCCTTGAGGGATGTGGTAATTTTGCCAAGACCACCTAAGTAGTGTGTGGCTGAGTCAGGATCCAAACCTCCAGAGAGTTCTATAAATACAAAAATTATCATACCCATTTTACAGATGCACACACTGAAGCCCAAAGGGGAGGTGCCTCAGAGCTAAGAATTGAAGTCAGACGTGTCTGACTCCCCCACCCACAGCTAGCACACATGCACATTCTCTCCCCCCTCCCTTCCTCTCTGCAGTAATTTCTTTTCTTTTTTTTTGGCTGGGGCTGGATTTGAACCCACCACCTCCTGCATTTGGGGCCAGCGCCCTACTCCTTTGAGCCAGAGGCACCACCTGTGAAGTAATTTCTTTTAAATCTCTCAGAAAGCCCCTGAGTCCCCATTGGATGTTACAGGCACAGACAACACTCCTATGTTTGTTTTTATCTCCACTGAATCCTCTCCTCCATCTCTTTTCTGGAGTTCTGAGGAGGGAAAAACTGCTGGCTGAAGGTGGGATCCTGGGTTCCCCACTTGAGTGCTAGAGGTAAAACAGTCCACTCTCAAAACTGCAGGTTAAGACTGGGTATGGTGGCTCCTGCCTATAAACCTAGCACTCTGGGAGGCTGAGGTGTGTGGATCACTTGAGTTCAGGAACTTCAGCCTGACCCTGTCTCTACTAAAAATAGAAAAATTAGCTAGCATGGTGGCAGGCTTCTGTAGTCCCAGCTACTCAGGAAGCTGAGGCAGGAGGATCACTTGAGCCCAGGAGTTTGAGGTTGCTGTGAGCTAAACTGAGACCATGGTGCTCTAACCTGGGCAATGAAATGAGACTCTGTCTCATAGAAAACAAACAAAACAAAACATCCAGGATAAAGTAGATGGAGCCATCATAGACTCTCAGGGGACCATCTTTCTAAGCTTCCCTGCTTCAGAATCAAACCCAGAGGAAAAAGAGATAGCAATAAACCAGTGGTTTTTGTCATTTCTCACTTGGGGTCCCAGACTCCTTTGAAAATCTGTAAGATCCTCTGGACTAAGGAAATCATCTTAGTTCTGTATCCTGAGTTTTTTTTTTTTTTTTTTTAAGGGAGCAGCAAGGATGTCAATGTAGCGATCAGATCAGAGAGAGGATGTCGAAATGGGCTAAAATGGCAGAAGAAATGGTAAACAGAAATGACCTTTTCTTTGATCTCTGTGTACTTCAGCTTTCTCATCTGCAAACTGGGAATAACACCAGTAGCCTACTCTGCAGCCATTGCGAGGATTGTGGGGCTTAATCATTGAAATGCCTAGAAGGGGGGTCCTTAGTTAAGTGCTCAATACATGTTAGGTATTATTGTTATAATGGTCACTGGGGTGGCCTGGAAATGCTCAGAATGAAGCCTTTCACCCTCCAGGGTGGATGTGGAGGGTAGGACCCGGTGGGGTGGGAAGATAGAAGACACTTACCTTGACCTGGTCCTCACAGATATCTTTAGCCTCCTGCAGTGCAATGAGGACAAAGGCCGTGAGGGCCATGTCTTTCTCCACATTGTCCCGGAAGCCACCCTGGGATGGGGAGCAGGAAGCAAGGATGAGGTCACCAGCATATCCACACACATCAATCAACCCCCCTTTAGAATCTCAGGCAGTCTGATCAGAACTGGGTCTTTTTCTGGTGTCCTCCACTGACCCAGGAAGGTCAAACTCTTTAGTATTCATTCAATTTGTTTATTCTGGAAGAGTTAATGGAAGGCCACTGTGCTGGCCCTGTGGGTACAATGATAGGAAACCAGACATCAGGGCCAGCTGTCATGGAGCTCTTTATCTAGTAGGGAAGATGAACATGAATCAGACAACTCCTTAAGAGGCAAGTAATTACAAACTGATGAGTGCTGTGCAGAAGAAGAGGACATAGCAGTGAGAATGACTGTAGGAGTGTGACTCAGTCAGGGAGGTCAGAAAAGGTGTCCTGGGGAAAATGAACTCTCAAAGCTGGCAAGGGTTAACCTGGTAAGCAGCAAGAACACCATGTGCACAGGCCCTGTGGCAGGATAGAGCAGGACGCCTATCAGTGTGGATGGAGTGTGGGTGCAGCAGGAAAGCATCTTGAACACACAGAGGCATCTCTTGGGCGAATGTGAGGAGGGCTCATAAAAACTCAGATCCCTGGGCCCTGTCCTAGAATTTCTGATTCAGTGGGTCCTGTCTTAGAATGTGCATTTCTAACAAGTTCATGGATGGTGCTGCTTCAGGTGCTGCTGTGGTTTGAAGACCGTACTTCGAGAACCACTACTCTAAGGAGTTCTGTGTTTAAGAGTCACCTGAAGCCACAGGACTATTGACCTATTCCTAATGAATTCGAAAAAATCACCCTGGCTGCTATGTGGAAAGTGTCTGAGAGTCAACAAGAGTGGGAGAATGACAAGGAGGTGGCTTCTGCAAGGTCCCCAGAAGGGAAGGGAGGGGTCCTCAGACCAGCGGCCAGCAGTGAAAATGCAGAGAAAGGGATGATGATCCCTGCAACATCCATGTGTCTGAAGGGGTCAGGAGCTGGAGATAGATTCCAGAGCTTCTGCATTTAGTTTAAAAATCCTTAATAATTTCTGAACAAGAGGCCATGCAATTTCATCTTGCAAGGGTTTCCACAGGTCTCTGCTTTTGCAACGTTGGAGTGACACCCCCAGCTCATTTATCCCCAACCCCATAAAGTGAAACAAACAGTGAGTGCATGGGGGAGTCTTTCTTGTGCCCATCCTCTGAGCCTCGGGTGCCTTTGCGGTCCCCCACTCTACCCTGAAAGCCCAGTCTCTTACAATCATTTCTTGGTGTATCACAGGCCCATCCTCCTGGAAAACTCCATCGGGTTTCTGCTTCTCCAAGATCAGCCACTTAACGGCCCCACAGAGGACCTGGGAGTCGATGGCAATGAGGTTGACTGCCAGAGAGAAGACCTTGACCACGTAGGCGGTAAGCCTGGGGTGGGGAGAGCAGGCACAGAGCGTGAGCCAATCGGCTCTGAGATCTAGAGACTGTCACCCCAGACAGCCAATGAGCGGAGAGGGGAATGGCGACAGGCACGCAGTTGGTGCTTAAATAATGCTCTGTGACCACTGGTCACTCAGCCCGTGAATTCTGCAAGCAGAGGAGTCCAGGGTTGTGTTGGACAAGGCTATTTGGGTGAGGCTGGTCTAGGAGACCCCTCCCCTGGCTGGAGATCCCGGCCCTGCTAGGGTTTAGGGGACAGGGGGCAGGGGGAGGGACGTGGGGACACAAGGCAGAGGCCCGGCGAGCTGACAATGGCAACTCACCAGGTGCTGGCAGGCCGGTTCAGGAAGGCCGCATAGGCCGAGCTGGGTTGTTTAAAGGCTAGTTGCTGAGTGTACCCTGCAGGGAAGAGAGAGTGTCCCCAAAGGAGCAGGGCTGCACAGAGGGGTTGCACAAGGGTGAAGAGGTGGGGGGCACAGAGAGGGGAACTGGGATGCTATGAGGGGCGCTTCAGGAGGGGCCCTGGGGTCTCCAAGAGTGGCGTGGGTGCCCACCTTTCTTGATGAGCTCCAAGGCCTCTTCTCGCTTCTCCAGGCCAAATTTCTCCCATTGCTCTGTGTGGTCCAGGTAGTGGACAGCA
Source organism: Otolemur garnettii (assembly GCF_000181295.1). Classification (NCBI taxonomy): domain Eukaryota; kingdom Metazoa; phylum Chordata; class Mammalia; order Primates; family Galagidae; genus Otolemur; species Otolemur garnettii. Next base: position 5,522,422 of record NW_003852522.1, read on the forward strand.
ATAACTGTCGGTGTCATGCTGATCATGTTCTGCTCCCCGCAGCCAGCAGGAGTCACAATGAGGTGCTTCAGCCGCTCCCCCTCAATGGCATCCTCTGTCATCTGAGCCACCGGAGTTCCTGTAGCCGGGCGGAAGGACATTGCTCAAGCCAGATGGGACCCACAGTGGAGTGAGGAGGGTCCTAGCTGCCCATAGCATTTGTTTCCAGCCAGAGCCAAAGTGGTCAGGGACAGGTGAGGGCTGGGAGGATGAGACTTGGGCTGGGGGCAGGGGTGGTCTCCATTTTGGGGAGGAGGACTTGTGGTTCACAAGGGAGGCGCCCTGTGGTACCTGGGTCTCCTGTTTCACCAATAGTAAAATAATTCTGGTAACAGTATTCATGAATACTTATATCGTGCTTATTTGCCAGGCTCTGAACTAAGAACACTGCTTAGTATCTTGTTTAATCCTCACACCAACCTTTGGAGGTGGATACTAGTAGGCCTCCCATCACAGATGAGGAAACCAAGGCTCTTGCCACAAAGCTGTCTTATAGCTCACAGGTTGCAAGGTCCCTTCTTGCCCCAGTCTCCCCCTGTCTTCTCTCCCCAGTCTCCCCCTGTCTTCTCTCCCCAGTCTCTCCCTGTCTTTTCTCCCGTGCAATGAACTCTAGAATTTCTGCTCTTGAATGGCATTGCTTCTTACTGAACTTGTTTACCAGAGAAAGCTCTTTACTGAACAAAATATTGCCTGGAGGCTTCTATAAAACCGTTCACAGAGGGGACAGTCTCATGGAAGGGGAGAAGGGAGGTGCAGTGAATAAACACCTCCAGTTAGATGGGACTTGTCTCCCATCACCTTCACAGGTCTCCTACCTCCCCACTCCATGCCTTCCTGGGTCTCACCTTGCAGGAGAATACTGGTCTCAGACTCAGTGTCTGGGACTTGGTCACTGAGGTCTGCAGGAGGGATTTCCTCTCTCTGAACGCCCCCTGTGGAGTGAGTGGGAGACACTGATGGCACCAGCCCCCTCCTCCTCCCACCACTCCTAAGTCCTGCCACTCACTCACCTTGGCCGAGGTGTTCTGGGTCCAGTGTGCGAACCACCACAGTTTTGTTAACTCTGATTCCTTCCGGCTGTGTAGTGAGTGTTGTTGTTGGTGGTGGTGGTGGAGGGGTTGGGCAAATAAAAGGACAGACAGACACACAGAAGGTCAAGAGTGCACTATTCTGAGGATCGCCTTAGTATAGGCATCAAGAACTCTGAACTGGCTTCTCCCCCTTTCAGCTTCTCTGTGCCTCAGCTTCCTCCCGTATAAGGAGGAGGCAGTGTAAACACAACTATCCTATACTGTTGGGTGAATTCATCACAGAATTATAAATTAATGAGGAAGTCATAAAACCTTTAGAAATCTTCACATGTGCCTAGAAGCTTTACTAAGGTTAATTCATTTAATCTTCACAACAACCAAATGGGGTAAGTGCTAATATTATCACTCCCACTTTTAAAGATGAGGAGACTGGAGTACCAGAGAGGTTAAGTAACTTACTCAGTGTCACACAGCTTGTAGAATAGAACTGGGGTTTGAGCCTGAACATGGTAGTTTGGCTCCAGATCCTGTGTTTCTAACCTATTTTCTCTCAAACATCTCTTAAATCAAAGAATATGCATAAAGTATTCAGCACAGTGGCACACAGTAAGTGCTCAATAAATAGAAGCTACTTTAATTAGTATTTAAAGTGCACATCAAGCCCTCATGTGTGTCTACAAAAAAAAAACCCATGGTGAACAGGTCTGATTAGTATTGTGGCCAGTTTCTGTGGGTAAACACACCTATCACAATCTATTGGTTTTGAGCTGCCAACATAAGTGAGTAGAGTGGGAAGACTTGGGCGCAATTGGCTCCCAGGAGCTAAACCCAGCACACTCCTGGGTTTTAGTCCCACAAGCTCCACACTGAGATATTTTGTGCCTGAGGCAAAAGGAGACAACTGTGTCCCTAAGTACATGTTTTCATGTTTTTTTTTTTTTTTTAAGAGACAGAGTCTCACTTTATCACCCTCGGTAGAGTGCTGTGGTGTCACAGCTCACAGCAACCTCCAACTCCTGGGCTTAGGTCATTCTCTTGCCTCAGCCTCCTGAGTAGCTGGGACTACAGGCACCTGCCACAAGGCCTGGCTATTTTTTTGTTCCAGTTTGGCCAGGGTTGGGTTTGAACCCACCACTCTTGGTATTTGGGGCCAGCACCATACTCACTGAGCCACAGGCACCACCTTTCATGTATTTTTTTTAATAGTTCATTTTATTCTCAGAGCATTAGTTGAAAAAATATAAATTTGCTTCCATTAAAGCTCAGAAATAGAAATTATATAAATTTTGGTTTGGATAGAAAAACATTTCAATGTAAAATGGCATCGCCAGTTTTCATATACCTGCTTTTAATGTTTCAATATTTTTTCAAGCACTTTAACATTTTGGAAGAAGTAATAATGAAAAAATACATAGGCAAAATGTACGTGGTGGTGATTATTTATCCTTTTGCCATAGGCTCTAATATAGCTTGACTTGACATTATAGAATCCTGCCTCTATTTAAAATACTGATAATTTGTTCATCAATGATATTTTTGTCATTAATTTCTTGATTTATTAAAATATTCCATGAAAGGGTAGAGTATCAGCTTTACAAGATGAAAAGATCAGTGGTGATTGTTGCTCAGCAGTGCAAATGTACTTAATGCCACTGCACTGTGCTATTAAACATGGTCAAGATGCTAACTTTTATGTCATGTGTATCTTATCACAATAAAAAATGAAATAAAAAAGAGTAAGAGGAAATATCATTTAACACAATAATAGTAACAGTGATAATAATTTTAAATTGCATTAAAATGTTATTGATCTCAAAAAGAAACATGGTGTATATATGCAGTGGAATACTATTTAGTGATAAACAAGAAAGAAATCCCATCATTTGTGGCAACACAGAGGGAACTGGAGGATATTATATTAATTGAAATAAGCCAGGCAGAGAAAGTTAAACACTGCATGTTTTCATTCATTTGTGGAAGTTAAAAAAAAGTTGATCTCATAGAAGTACCATGTTTCCCTGAAAATAAGACCTACCCATAAAATAAGCCCTAGCAGGATTTCTATGCATTTGTTAAATATAAGCCTTACCCCATAATAAGACCTAGTGATGGGCTAAGCGGTAAAGAAGACTGGAATGCCTTTTATCTGCCATAACTCCTTTCTCCAAGCCATTTGCACTTGCCGGTGCGCGTGTGGTAACCGCGGTCACAGGCATCCTATTGCGCATGTGCAAATGGTTAGCGGAAAGGAGTTCACACATCACTAGCACCAACAAGGTTGGCTCACCCTGTCAGGTTCCAGAAGAAGATGACTTAACTGCATTTGAATAAATGTAGATTGTTGTTTTATACTTAATAAAATAAGACATCCCCTGAAAATAAGCCCTAGTGTGTCTTCTTGAGAAAAAATGAATATAAGACAGTGTCTTATTTTGTGGGAAACATGGAAGAATGTATCCACGTAGAACAGAGGATACTAGGGGCTGAGAAGGATAGGGAGAGATTTGTTAAAGGATATAAAATTATAGCTAGGTAGTCCTACTATCTGCACTGTAGGGTGACAATTCAGGGTGTCCCAAAAGACACCCATAAATTCACAAAATTTTACAAAATATCCTTTACATGTTGGCAACCTCTTTGTAAAATTTTATAATGACTATTTTGCAAATAAAGGTAGGTTTATGGGCAACTTTTGGGACACCCTGTAGTTAACAATAATGTGGTACAAAGTTTCAAATAGCTAAATAGAAGGAGGATATTAAATGTTCCCAACACAAAGAAATGATGAATGTCCACTATGTGTTCTGTAACTATGTGTAATGATTATGTATCCATTAAAAAATAAAATTAAAAAAATTAAAACTATTGATCTTGATCATTGAGTGTTTTGGCACCCTCCCCTAAAATTCTGTGCCGGGAGTTACTGTCTCACCTGCCTTGCCATGATCTAGCCCTGCTTCTGAACTTCTGAGACTTCTAAGTTTCTTAAGCTGGACACTGTGATTCCTCTTCTCCCAGAGCCTGGGTCTCCAACCTGGGTCAATAGCCCAGAGACAAGGGGCCTTCTTCCCTGAAGGACAAGGAGCTGCAAGTGCCACAAGGACTCACCACGACTTTTAGGGTCTTCTTGACACCGTCGCTGATGAAACGATTGTAGACAGCAGCTTTGACCTCTACCTCCTGAAGGCCAACCTTCAGGGGCACGATGACGTAAGGTATAGGTAGTGAGGACTTAGGCGGGATGGTTACAGTCTGCTGGTGGCGCTTCTTGGCGGTGGCCATGCTGCAGAAGGCGGGATTGTACAGCAGTTCCACCCTCACCTGCCGGGGAGAGAAGGTAGCAAGGCAAGGGGGTGTGCAATAGGCTGCCCACTTCCAGCTCCCATCAGGCCTCTGCCACCCTGGAGACCCACCTTGAGCTCTTCCTTCTCCCGGTAATTGTAGAGGACAGCTCGGATTTCCACCTGCTCATTGCGCACAACAGAGTAGGGTAACCGGAGGTCAATGAAGAAGTCCTGCATCACTGTGATCTCGTAGGGGTCAGCCACACAGATCCCTGCCAGGCAGAGGCACAGCATGGAGCACCAAGGGCAGGGGAGTGAGATGAGCAGACAAAACCAGGTTCCAGGTCAAGTTCCTGCCCCTCCCAGGCTCTCTGCTCTTACCCCCTTACTACAGGAGCTGCCCCTAGTCCAGCCTGTCTTTGCAGAGGCCCATGGACAAAACACTATTGATAGTGATAAAGGGCAGGTGGCCGGCTGAGGTTACTATTACTTAGTGATGTCCACTCGCTTTGCAGTTTGACTCCCAGGTAGATGTGTAAGGCAGAAGAAAGGTCTGTAAAATACATCCACATCTCCAAAACCGTAGCTGCAACACTGTGAGTGCTGAGCATGTGAAATGTGGCTGGCTCAAGGGAGAACTGGAATTTTACTTTTATTGAATGCACTTTTATTTAAATCTAATTTAACTCAGATTGAAACTTAAAAAACTGATGCCCATTGGGAATATATAGAGCGCAGTGAACTGCACATTTTCAAAGCATGACTTTTATGGTATGTGAATGAAATCTCTATTTTTAAAAGATGATGTTTGAGTGAATGACTGGGACATGTCTAAGTGTGTTTGCAACAACTAGAATATGAGAATGTGCCTTTCCAACTGTAAATTTCATGATACAAAGTATTCCCAAGGAAAATCTAGCATCCTGGGTTAGATGTGCTGGAGTGTAAAGTACATGCTAGGTTTTGAAGGCCTAATGCAAATGAAAGTAAAATATAGCATTAGTAATTCTGGTATATTAATAAATTGTTATTAAATATTAAAAGACTTATTGTAGTAACACTATTATTAGGGGGATAGAGGTTTTGCAACTTTTTACAAAGTGTTGAAATGATACTATTTTGGACATATTTGATTTAAATAAAATGTATTACAGTAAATTATATAATAATTACATCTATGTAATTAATAATAAATGATATTTATATTATATGGCGTATAATATTATGTAATTTTATAATTTCTAATATTTACATTATATTCATCTTAGATTATTACATAATATTCTCTATTACAGCATACTATATATATCATAGTATATAATTTATATTTTATTTATTTATTTATTGCAGTTTTTGGCCAGGGCTGGGTTTGAACCCACCACCTCCGGTATATGGGGCCGGTGCCCTATTCACTGAGCCACAGGTGCTGCCCTTATATTTGTAATATTATTTATATTGTGTTATGAAATACACTATATTTATTATACTTACATTTATGTAAATGTAAATTTTAAATTTCAATATGTAATTTATGTTATATATTATCTAACAAAACATGTATCATGGAATATGTTAATAATATGTTAACAATAACAAATATAATACATATTAGGAATAAATTGTTATAAATTATAAAATAAAATTATAATAAATAAGTTCTGATTTGGGTATAAATAGAATATTTACACCTAATGTACATTTTAATACACTTACTTTTTCTTCTTTTTTCAATTACTTAAATGTTCTGGGAAAAATTAACTTTTAAAAATATACATAAAACATGTATATGGGGTGCATAGTTTTTTCTTGCCATAGACTCCAATATGGCTTGGCACAACAATGATTTTTATTTAAAATTGGAATAATTTCTTCATCATGGACTTTTTTTTTTGCATTCATCTTGATTGTTACAAAATTGCATTACAATTTTTACTTTTTTGTGTGTGATGACTGGGCACACCCTTAAACTCTGCCCAAGGCCAGAATTCTCTTTACCTGTGTCTCAACTGTCCATATTTAATTTGGTCTAGTGAGGGTCTCATATCAGGTTACTGGTAATGGGTACAGGTATATGGGAAAGGGGCCACCTCTTGTCCCCTTTTGTCATGTTGCACAGTCTGTCATGGATGTTTCAATCATACATTTCATCCTGCTTCCTCTTGTCTCTTTTCTTAATCGTTTAGCCCACTCTCATTTCAACATCACCCCTGAAAAGTTTCTGTTGCAATTGATTCTGTAATGGTGGGTGCACCATCACACCACAAAATGGGTGTAATGGATCCAACCACATGGATCCCACCATAATGGTGGGTGCATGTCATTATCCAATGGGTCCAAAACCTTAGAATGTACAGCACCAGGAGTCAACCCTGATCTGAACTAGGACGTGGCCACAGAGGTCAATGCGTCGTTCTGTGGAGGGTGCTGATGGTGGGGGGAGGCATAGGTGTAGGGACAGGGAATGCACGGGAACTTTCTCCTTAATTTTTCTGTGAATCTAAAACTACTCTAAAAAATAAAGTGCATTTTCTTTAAAAAGCACCAACTGTAGAGACTACATCCCCCACAATCTAGCTTTGTGACCAGAGGCAGAGTATAAGCTGTCAAAAACCAAAAGATCTGCTGGGTTTAGACAGAACGAGAAATCAGTGAGGGGCCCAGGGCTCTTTGCTTCCCTGGAACCAGGTCACTGTCCTCCCTCACCTTTCTTGTCTGATAAGCTGACAGCCAGAATCTCCCAAGTGGTGATGGAGTCTTTCAAAAACACGTTCATGACCTTCGTGGAGAGTCTGGATGGGGGAGAGGTTGGGGCATTAGGAGAAGACATCTAGCCGGGTGAAGCTGTTTAGAGAAGCCCCACGGGACAGACTGGGAGAGGAATAGGGGGGCCCTTGTAGGCAACCCAATTCCTGATTTTTCAGGAATCAGGATCAGGCTGTGAGATCGCACAACTCCATAAAAAACAGGAGGTTGCAGGTGCGTACACATGAAATGGTCTTGTCCTGAGGGTGAATGGAGTGGAGTTATCCTGGCCTTACCCGTCTTTTTGTTGGTCCTTGAGCTCATCTAGGTCAACCATCCTCCACAGCCAGCTCTCTGGGAAATGGCTTCGGGAGATGATGTGTTCTTCTGGCATTATGTCCTCATCCAGATCACCTGCAGGGGGTCAGATCTGCATTTAGAACAGACCTTTTTCCTCCTTGGCCACATCCTTCAGTCCCATCTCTGCCCCGAGGGGATCCTGACTATGTGATGAATTCCTCATGAGCTCCAGGCACAACTGCCTTTGGAGGCACCTTCCTCCACAAAAAATACATTAAAAATTATATTTCACAACTGGGTTTATGATATATAAAGACAAATATAACACAAAGTGTATTATATTCATTTTTCCCCTCTCACTTTTAAAGAAATGAAAGCATTTGAAGCATTTTCATGCTCCTCTCAAAGAGCTGTGGTCCTGAGACACTGTGCACTCCAGCCTCCCCAAGAGAGTGAGATCTGTTTCAAAACTAAAAAACAAAACAAAATACCGCCCCCAAAACACCTTGACAGTTGGAATGTAGTAGGGTTCATCCCTGGCTGAGTTTTCCTTAGACATGATGGGCAGATTTGAATTGGGGTCTGCTTCTCTATAGTAACAAAGTGGGTGGAATTCCATGGATTCCTAAATCCAGCTATACTCTGGAATAATCCATCAAAATGCCTTTGGGTAGAAAGTTTTTTTTTTTCCTAGTTGAGAGAGGATCTAGCTCTCTCGCCCAGGCTGGAGTGTAGTGGTATGACAACTCACAGCAGCCTCCAACTCCTGGTTTCAAGTAACCCTCCTGCCTCAGCCTCCTGAGTAGCTGGAACTACAGGTCTGTACTACCATGCCCACCTAATTTTTAAATTTTTTGTAAAGATGGGGTCTCACTATGTTGCCCAGGCTGGTCTCAAACTCCTGGCTTCAAGTGATCCTCCCACCTCAGCCTCTCAAAGTGCTGGGATTACAGGTGTGAACCACTGTGCCTGGCCAATATTAACATTTAAGCCATTCTTTGTTTGACCCCCCAATTGGCTAAAGAAATTACACAATGCTAGGGGAAAAATCCAATCCAAGTGGATGTAAATCATATTTAGTAGATCAGAGGTTTTGTCTAATTTTCCCAGTATTAGTCAGACCATGTCCTCCTTCTGAGAGACCATTCTGGATTTGTTTATTATAAGATAAAATTCTCACTTTCCTTAAGATTCATTTGGCCTAAGACCTAAGTTTCAAGTGTGTACATGTTTGTTTTTTTTATTTGTTTTTTTTTTCAGAGACAGAGTCTCACTTTCTTGCCCTTGGTAGAGTGCTGTGGCATCACAGCTCACAGCAACCACCAGCTCCTGGGCTTAGGCAATTCTCCTGCCTCAGCCTCTGGAGCACCTGGGACTAGGCACCTACCACAACACCTGGCTATTTTTTTCTTGCAGTTTGGCCAGAGCTGGATTTGAACCCACCACCCTCGGTATATGGGGCCAGCGCCATACCCACTGAGCCACAGGTGCTGCCCATGTTTGGTCTTATTTAAAGCTGAATGCGTGAGTGAATAAATGAATGAACGAGTGTTGCTTGTTAATTCGTCTAGTTAGGTGGCTCTTTGGAAGGCAACATACATTAGTTTTCTTTGGTGAAAACAATCTTAGGACACATCTTAGCCTTCTCATTGCTAGGGTAACCAGCTCTATCATCTAGAAGTTTCCCTCAGACCTGGGATGTCCTGGGCTCTGGCAATGTCAAACTTCAGACTGACTGGGGTGGAGCTGAGATGATCCTCCCTGGCAGGAAACCCCTTTGCCCTCAGACAAGGGGCTGCCTCCCCATCAGAGGAAGTCCTTCTCCCTTATCTGAAGGTCTCTAGGCCTTTCAGACTGTAGTTTCCTCTCCCCTGGCTCCCTTCTTGGAAGAGGTGTCCATCCTTCTCAGTCATTATCCTCCTCCCTCCCCTTAGACCTGGGTTTCTTTTATACTTCATGGGAAGGGGTGGTCTGCATCACCCTGCCAGGGACTTCCCCCATGTCAGACTGGGGGCTGCTCCCCACTCAATGAGCCCCACGTGTGACGTACTCCTGGCCAGGCCAAGCGGGCGGTCCCGTAGGTGTAGCTGCCTCAGCTTGGTGATGTAGTTGCAGCAGTCGAGGAAGGCCTTCACACACGCCTCACCCTGGATGATGAACTTGGCCCTGCGCCCACACGAGAACTTCATGGGGTTCTCTCGCATGCCGTCCTCGCAGCACTTGCGCAGCTCCTTGGAGTACTGGCCCACTGTGGGAGCACAATCCCCCACGACAGGCCCTCAGTCAGGGTGGCTCTCGAAGCAAAAGGGACTCAGTACAGACCCCAGGGAGAACTTCCCCACACCAGGCCCGCCCTCCGTCCTCTCTGGCTCCTCCGAGTGGGCCAGTCCAGGACTCCCACCTTTGCCCATCCTCTTCTCCATGAGCTGCATGGAGCGACGGCGGCGGGCAGCTGGTTTCGGGCACTCAAGATCTGAGGTACAGGTAGACCAAGAATGAGATGGAGGTGGCACTTATGGTGTCCTAGGTCTACTCACAATAGCTATGAGGAAGGGGTGTTCTTGTTCTCTTTAGACAAACGAGGAAACTGAGGCTCAGAGAGAAGTGATTTGCCAGGTTGTGGTGGAGGCAGGACTTGAATCCAGGTCCCCTGACTCCAGAGTCCATCTCTCTAGCATCTGAGAGGTGAGGACACTGCCCCCGCCCCCACTAGCTGCCAGCTGCATCCTCACCTGCTCTCTGGGAGGTCTCCAGGCCTTTGTCAGTCTTGAAGGCCAGCCCAGCATCGGTGAAGACGCCAGCATAGTCCTTTCCACTGCCTGGGGTGCAGCCAATGTCTGCCTTCTCCACCACATCCCAGATCTGTGGGGTGGGTGTAGGCAGGGCACAGGAGTGGAGAGAGGCTCAGCCAGCAGTACCACATCCAGCTCAACAAAACAATGAGACTTCCACCCAAGTGGCTCTTCCCAAACCACGCCATCCCATCCTCATGTTCCTACCCTGCATGATCACTGCTCTCATCCCCACTGAAGCCCAAAGCCACCTCCACCCCGCCTCAGTCCTTCCCTGATTCCACCCCCTTCCTTATCCTCAACCCCTTCCCAGCCAACCCTGTCTCCAACCCATTGTCATGTGAGGCATTCTCTCAAATCTATCCTTATCCCATTCCCCATCCTTACACTGCTGTTGGTCTCTCAGAGTCATGTCCAAGTTGAAATTGGATGAGGTAGGGCATCCTCTGATCACTTCCAACCCCACTCCACTGCCCTCTCTCATCCCACCCCCACCTAACCCTCACTCTGTCCCTTTCCCTCTGCCATCTTCTTTCTCTGCCTTGGGGATATAGGTGCTTGTATACCTTGCTCTGAGTCAGTCTGTTCTTGTTATTCAGCACAAACACGCCCTTGTCCACGGCCACCAGGCCCACTCGGGCCCCAGGATCACTCTCTATCTTGAGGGTTATCTGCTGCCCAGGTGTAGGCTTCCGATCATCCTTCCCACCACCTTTCACCACCAGCTGTGGGGAGGGGGTGAAGCAACAGAAAGAAGTCAGGGAAAGGTGGGGGGAGAGAGAAAGTGGGAAGGAGGGAGGGGCTGGGGGATGCTCACCGTGCCCACACATGAGTCCTTGACATCCACCCACACGGAGTCAGCCACCACCTCCCTCTGGCCATTGGTGCCCATCAGTGTGTAATAAGCGACCACGCGGAAAGAAGGAATGAAGTCCTTGGTGATGGTCAGAGGCAGAACCACCAGGTCCTGGCCAGGCTCACGCATCTGGCGTCCAACCTTCAGCAATCTCCCTTTGTTCATGATCTAGGGGTACGGGAGGGCATAAGGCTAGGGAGCATGAGAGACAGGGTGTGTGGGCAGGGATCTGGGGTCAGGGAAGGGGTCCTAGGGGTGCTACAGAAGCAAGGAAGAGGGGCTGTGGGCTGCAGGTGACCACGGACCAGGTAGGTGTAATAGTGGATCTTGGCACCCAGCCCAGGGTCTGCTCTCAGGTGGAAGTTGATATTGAGAGTCTCCCCCGGCTTCAGCTCAACACGAGGCACTGAGAGATGCAGGTAGTTGTTGGAGTTGCCCAGGGTGCTGTAGGGCTGAGCCTGCATGGTCTTGGTGGCCTGCTCTGCCTCTGAGATGCCATCTTTCTTTGTGCGCACCTGGGGGGAGAGAGGGGTGCATGTTTTCATCACCTCCCATGTACCCCACAGATGCCCACCTCCTAATCCCGGGGACCTGGAAATATTGTTGTCTTTTGTGGCAAAAGGACTTTGTAGGTGGGATTAAATTATGGATTTTAAGATGAGATCATTAATAAATTTGTATTGTGTTAAATCACTAAGCAGATGTCATTTGTCACAGTAGCCACTGGAGACTAGTTCATAGGCTAAGGAAGTGAGGAAACTCTTCTAGGAGGTGGGAGGTGGTGCGCCCCACACAGAAGCTGGAGAGAGACCTGGAAGACATCCACACACCTGTGCAGCATGCACACAAGCCTTGCTTCCCTTTCAGAGAGGGGGTGACAAAGTCAAGCCCACAGAAGCCAGGAGAACTGAGGCCACCACGCCAATGGTGGACCCATGCACATAAACTGTAGAGCCTCTCCCCACAAGATTTAGACTCATCAGTCAGCAGTAAGACTGTGCATGGCTGGAGCACCTCTTTTTTGTAAGGGGAGAATCAGGCATGTGAGTGGAAAAGGCCCTGCTATCTCAATGTGGACTTCTCTATACAAACAGCAGGACCACACTGTGCACAAGAGAACCCCTCTATACAGTAGAAAACATCTCTCAGCATGTGGCTGGAGGCCTCTCTACAAGTGGAAGGATGTCACTGCATACATCAGGCTCTTCTACACCTCCAGAGGTGGGGGGTGAGGGCTGAGACCAGGCTTACCGTGATTGTCAGGGGCTGCCGACTGTTTTGGGTGTTGATGGTCAGCTTGGCTACGCCATCATCGTGGGTCAGAGATTGCACGTTCTCATGGCCCTGGACCACCACAGGGATGCGGCGTGCAGGAGAGCCATCGGGGTTTGTCACGTACACCTGTGGGTGCAGAGGGTGGGTGGAGAAGGTTCAGAAGGACTCAGAAGCATGGCCAGTGCTCCAGAAGAGATGAACAGGGTCTCACCATAAGGTCAAAGGGCATGGCTGGTTTGAAGTACTTGGGTGTCTTGGTGAAGTGGATCTGGTAGGGAGAGGTCACAATGGGGATCCCGCTGCGCTCGGCTTGTACCATGTCACTGCCTGAGAGGACCAGCCATGATGGTGGGCTCCTAGGCCACCCCTCAGGACCAGGCCTCCTCCTTGAGACTGGATCCTACCTTTATACCAGGTCTGCCTTCTGGACCCCACCCTCAGACTGGGCCTGTCTACCCCATCAGACTGGATCCCATCTTCGTACTGGGCCTGCCTCCCCATTGGATTAGATCTTGCCCTCATATTGGGCTTTCCCCCCTCATATCAGACCCCACCTTCACTCTGGGCCTCCCCTCTCAGACTTGGTTTCCTTCTCTGAGAGGGCCTCCCCTCTTACACTGGCCAGGATCGTGGTCCTGGGCCTTTCCTTCAGACCAGGCCTCACCTGAGTGCAGAATAACGGTGACAGACACATACAAAGACTTTCCCACCAGGTCCTCAGCTTGGGAGGGCTGCACCCCATCCAGTAGCACCTGTCGCTTCAACAAGGCCTCCCCATTGCCGTCCTCGATCTGGGGGCAAGGAAATAGGCTCAGTGGGGAGGCAAGGGCTCAGAAGTGGTGGTGGGGTTCAGAGGGGCCCTCTGCCAGGTACCTCAATGCGAGTGAGAGACTCAGACAGGGAAATCCTCTGGTCTCCATCCTGGACCCCAAAGATGACAAAGGCGACTCCATCCACTGTCTCCCCATATAAGAACCTATGGGGCAAGAAAGGCTTCAGGTCCTCCCTGGATAGAAAACTAAGTTTCTCCCAAATTCTACTAGCTGTGGCTAAAGATCCAGAGTCCCAGTCTTTCCCCCAGCACATCAGCTGACCCTTACTTGGTCCCACTCCTGGCCCTTACCCATCCTCTCATCTGGCCCCACTGCCAACTTCTAAGCTGGCCATCACTTGGCCCCACTGCTAGCCCCTCACCTGGCCCTCGCATGTCCTTACCTCGCTGTGATGGTGACTGCCAGGCCCTCCTGGTTATGGATATAGTAGAACTTCTCTGTGGGCTCTACTATGACCTCAAAACTGGGCAGCACTGAGGTGAGAGATGGTATTGGTGGGGCCAGCACTGGGCCCAGAGTCCCAGGGTACCCCCACCTTGGCTGTTTTCCCTCTTACCATATTCTTTCACCTCAAACTCAGCTGAGAAGATCTGCTTTGGTGAGTTTTCATAGTAGGCACTGATCTTCCACTGCCCCATGCTGTGGGGAAGGTGGGTGAGTGTCTGGCCACTCCTGGGATGGGGGAACCCTAAACTCCCTTCTAAAGAGCCTAACATACTTAACCAGCTCCGGAATGTTCCAAATCAAAGGTAAGATACCAAGCTGGTTGTGAGAAGAGAAAGAGTCCTGCTTGACAGGGATGCCTTCAGGGTTCTGTGAGGAGACAAGAGGAAGGGGTACGGGATAAAGTGGCCCTGTAGAGGCTGGGTTTAACCTCTAAGCTCTCCCTGACCTCTCTGTGTCTGGACACTCTGTCTGTGCCATGTCTACAGGGACAGTATTTAAGAATCCAGACCTGAGTCAATCAGTCTAGGTTCAAATCCCTGCTGTCCCTCTTATAAGCTGTGTGACCTTAGGCAAGTTACCTAAACTCTCTGTGTTCAATGTGCATATGTAGGAAAAGGAGATAATAATGGCACCTTCCTCACTGGCTTGTGATACAGCTCATATAAGCAAGAGTTCTTGTTATCAGAATATCTCTGAATACTATATTAGTAATAGCCAGCTTGTATCACCTGCTCTAGTGCCAAGCATAGAAAAAAACCACATGTAGTTGTCTACATTTGACTACAAGAAGAACAATTTTATGTAGTTTGATTTATATACATGTCATTTCATCTGCTGCCAACAGTTAAACACCAGAAGACATCACATACACTTCTGGTTTTCTAACTTCTCTTAGAAACTGGGAAATTCCCTGGAAAAGACAGCATAGGAAAAAAAAAAAAAAAGAAAAGACAGCATAAGAAGACATTTAGAGGAGGTGGATGTTTCCCAGCAACCCCATCAATTCCGAAAGCCAGACCAGTCCTTTGCCGGGTCCCTGTTATACAATTTCAACAGATCCTCATGACAGTTCTATGAGGATGACATACTCCCTCTCAATCCTTCCCTTTTCTCCCTCTCCCTCGTTCTTTCTCTCTTCTCTCCTTTTAGTAAGTATTTACTGAGCCCAACAATATGCCAAGCACTGTGCTGGGTTCGGGTAAGGAGATGCTGAACAAACAGATGAAAAAACTATTCCTTCCTGCATGAAAGTAAGTTCACTGGAAGGCAGGGCAAAGGGAGAGATAATTTTCAAATGAATAAGTCCCATTTACAGAATGTGGCAGGAGGAGAGGAGGGGTGTGTGTGTGTATTTCTGGGCCCAGGGTGGGGATTTGTAAGTTGAGAAGGTGCTCAGGGAAAACTGATTGTAAAACTGAGATATTCGAAGGAGGGTGAGGCATCAAGCTGTGTAGATATTTGGAAGAAGAGGTTTTTCTGAGAAGAAGGCAAATGCCCTGGGGTAGGACTGTACCTGGTGCACTGGAGGCACAGGGGGGACCAATGTGGTTGGAACAGAGATGGAGAGGAGGAGGGAGAGAGGGCACAGGGCCTCATGGACCTCAGGGAAGACTTGAGCTTTTACCTCCCAGAGAGCTGGGAGCCACTCAGGGCTGTGGCAGAGGAGGGACAGGCCCTGACCCAAGTGCTTACATATGCCCTCTCGCTGCTATAGGTAGAACAGAATCAATAGAATCATTATCTGCCATTATCCCAATCTTCAGATGAGGAAACTGAGGCTCAGAGAGGCCAGAGGCCAGGGGTTTATTTGAAACCAGAATCTGCTTTGTCCCCCTGGGTCTTCAACTCATCTTCAGGCCACTGTGTGTTTGCGTCTCCTCATATACCTCCCCGAGTCCCTGCTGCGGGGCCTTTTCTAGTGTCTCTTTCTGTCTCTCTTGACTCTACTTCTACCACCACGGCGGCCCCAGCTATCTGGTACCTCAATGTTGACCATAACTGTCCGGCCCACCGGCAGTAGTTTGTTGTCGACGGTGAAGATCCGATAGTGAACTGGAAGGTGGCGGAAGAGGCAAGGAGGTCAGGTCAGCCCCCAGCACCCCCCACCTTTCTCCGCTTTTCCAGCCACCCCGCAGACCCTCACCCGTAGAGCCTGGGGTGTAGATGGTCTTGTCCGTCTGGATGAAGAGGTACCCGTTATGAAGGCTGACCAGCACGGGTTTCTCCACCACTGTGGACCCAAAGCTTGCCCGGATGATTACGAACTTGTTCCCCTTTCCTGACTTGAACTCCCTGGTGGCCTCGACCTAGGCATTGGCCAGAGCATCATTAGGGGTCTGCTCCAGGGCCCCATGCCCACGGTCCAGCTTCTGGAACTCTGGGTGGGTCCCTCCTTGCAATGAAGCCTGCCCATCACTCCTGATCTCGCTGATTTGCCCAGTTTGGGAGAGGGAGGGGCTCCTGAAGGAGGTGCAAAGAGGTGGGTAGCCAAAGAGGGAACTCAGAAAAGGGAGGGCTGGGGGCGGGGCTCAGAAGGAAGAGAGAAGTGGGCGGGGGCTCGGAGGGGAAGGAACTCAGAAAGGAGGAAAAGGCTGAGAGGTGAGGAAGCTCAGAATCGAGAAGGGAATCAGAGAAGAGAAGGGATCCCAAGGTAAGGAAGGGTACTTGGAAAGGAAAAGGCTTAGAAGTGGCGGAGACAGGATGGGAGGGGCTAAAAGAGGAGGAGACTGCAAAAGGGGAGGGACTTGGAAGACGCGAAAATTGGAGTGGGAGGGGTTTAGGGGGAGGAGCTTAGAAGGGGAGGAGACTCAAAGAGGAGGGGCTTAGAAGGGAGGGTACTAGGACCCGAGGGGCTAGAGGCTCAGGGGGGAGGGGCTTAGAAGAGGAGACTCAGAACACGGCCAGTTGGAGTTACTGTGGGTGTTTGCTGCCGGCTCCAGTCTGCGCCCACCTTGATGGTGACATTGCCCAAGTGGCCGGTGGCACGAGTCAATGTGATCTTCTCGTTGGCCAGCGTTTGCTTCTTGGTGAAGTCTTGGACAGTGACGCTGACTGGAATATCGTCTTGCACTTCGTGGGCTTCCAGCACCACGGTCTCCTCACTGTCTAGCCGCAGAATGTTGGGAGTGATCATGGAGTACCTGTTGGAGGGGGGCACAGGAGTGGAGCTGTCATCCCAGGGATGGGACGCTCCAGCTCTCACTGGAGTCAGGGTCAGGCCAAGCCTTGGCTTCCAGGCACTTGCTCCAGTCTCCAGGTCACCTGCCAAACAACATCTAGATCTGCCTTCTTCTCTGAGTTTCTGCCTCACCCGTCTGGGCAGGATGCCAGCGACCATGAATTTCAGCTTAGGCAGCTGGACCTGGACTTTGAAAGCCTGGAAAGCTAAGGGCTATGGATGTCCTCAAACCCTGAACCTCACAACAGAATCCAACGCCAAGTCTCCAGACTTCCAAACTCACAATTGGGTAAACCCAAAGCCCTGCGCCTCTACATGTTTAAACACCCCCAAATATATGCAGTCAGACTCCTCAGGCACCCCAAACTCTACATGCTCAAACCCACATGCACCCAAACTTCTATACCCCTGATCCTAGAGCATCCCAAACCTAAACCTCTAACATGCCAGTCCTATAAATAAAAACAACCAAATCCAAACACCCCAACCCTACATCAGCCCAAAGTGCCAAATCTTTAAACCTGTGCTCAAATCACCAGGTTCTCAAACTGCAAACTCCCAGATCTTGTAAAGTCCAAACTTGCAAGCCTCCAAGTCACCCAGTCACACAATTGCTAAACGCCACATTCATGCTAAGCCAACAGATGGCTTCCATTCCCAATCCCAAATCCCCAACTCATGATGCCTAAATTTCACCCGCCCAGAAACACCCAACCCACAGGCAGCCCAAACTGCTCACTCCTAAATGCACAAACATCCAAATGCATCTCAAGCTCTACAGGGCCCTGTACCCCAGACACCTGCTCCCACCCCATAAGCAGTCTTGTCTGGAGGAAGAGGAGCAACTACTCACATGGGAGCTCCCAGAGCCAGGGGGAGGCAGGGTAATAACAGCAGCAGCAGGCTGAGGCCTGAGGCAGGTCCCATGGTGAGGGACAGTGGAGGGACAGGAGGGGTGGATGGGGAGGACTGAACACTGGCTGCCGGCTGCTGGAGCTGCCTCTTATCTGGCTCCTGACTCTCCCCCACTCAGCCCCTCCTCCCTGTAGCCTATCTCCTCCTGGGGCTGCCCCAGATTTCTCAATACCATTTCCTAAGTTTTTCAGTCTCTGGGGCCAGCATGTCCACTGTGGGGTGAATAACCTAATGGCATGTTCCTCTGCAACATGAACATACCTGTACTCTGCCCTGCCTGTCTCAGGGTCAGGGCCAGCTGAACAGAGGCATTCCCTGCAGCATCCCTTTGTAGCAGAGGAACACTGAGTGGGAGACACCCCCCAGGGGCGAGGTGCTGACAACAGCTCTCAGCCTCAGAGTCCTCATGTCTGGGCCTCATCTCTAAGTTCACTTTTGGCCAAGTATTTATTTATTTAGTTAGTTAGTTTTATTTTGTTTTTTTTTTTTTTTTGAGACAGAGTCTTACTCTGGGCCCTGGGTAGAG
>NW_003852522.1:5541699-5557240 GCF_000181295.1 Otolemur garnettii
CCGTTGTCTGTTGACAGCATGTTAAAGGCACACACAGGTATAGAGGGAAGGTGGTCTTCCTCCGTTGTCTGTTGACAGCATGTTAAAGGCACACATAGGTATAGAGGGAAGTGGGGTCTCCCTCCCTTATCTGTTCACAGCATGTTCTACATACTACTCTTCCTGGTCTCAGGTTACATCTTATGTTTTCGTAAACAATGTGTCTTAGAGATTGCTTCATACTATGCAGAGAATTTCCCCCTTCTTATAGATATCTGCCTCCTATTACATTGTATAAAAGCAAGCAGCTCCTATTGATGGATAGATGTATTTCTGTGGCTTCAAATCATGTTCTCTGTTGAACCGGCATAATTTCCTAGCTCTGACACTTATTAGCTGTGATCTTTGGGCAAGGTACTAAGAACTGCTCTGAACCTCAGGTTCCTTGTGTTAAATGAGGTGGTTGTTATTGCAATGAAAGAAAATAATTATGGTCAACATCTAGATGCATTAGTGATCTTGCTAGATAGTGCTGAATTCCCCTCCATCGGTGAAGTATTGATTTGCACACTTACCACTGTTGCATGGAACTAATTGCCAGTTTCCCCACTGCCTCTTCACTAGAGCATGATGGCAACTGGATTTTTGCCAGCCTCATGGATGAAAACTTGTATTTGGTGTCATTTTAACTTGTATGCCTCTAATGCTTAGCAATGTTGCTGTCTGGGCATAGGAGGTGAATGGTTAAGGGGACTAGAATGGTATGTGGGTGGGGTCCCTGCTCCCTGGAAAGGTGGTTTCCAAAAGCCCAATGAAGGGGTTAATGAGGCATTTGCCCTGATTTCCTGTAAACCACACTCTTTCCCTGGCCTCCTGGCCTTGGCCTTGCCAGGGTTGCGGGAGGTTCAGAGAATGAAAACAAACCTGGCCTCTGTCTGCTTTGATTGCAACACTCTCTCTTTGGAAGAGGAGGAGGTGGGAGGAAGCAAACCTGCTTGGTCTCTAGACTAGAGTTCAGTTTTTGGAACTGGATGCCCCCAACTGCCACCAACTTCCCCCAAGACTTTCTCTATTCTCCTTCTCCCAAACCACCTCATTTCTTAGTTTCCTCCTAACCTCTTAAGCATTCAGGCTCCCTGGTTTGATGCATGGAGAAGGAAATGCCTGTCTGGCCTCTTTCTTGCTGCAGGGCATGGTTCCTCTTTTCTGGACCTTCAGTTAATCTATCTGAGCAATGCGACTGATAATCATTCTGGCTGATATCACAATTAAATGATGCAAGATTTCCAGAAGCCCCCAACTCAGGGAAGGATCAGTAATTGATGGTTTTGTCATTGTGCCAGTGCCTGTTGTGCTGGAGATGCAGAAAACCTTGAGGGACATCTGGGAAGTGAGGAGAGGGAAGAAGGCTGGAATGGAGCGATGTCTACTGGTAGAGAGGGAGGTGAGGGGGAATTCTTCAGCCCTCATGATGTTTACTTGGGGGATGTGTACAGAGGTTTGGGAAGGGATGGTGCCTAAGATAAGGAGCAGGAGGGAGAGAAGGAGGTGGGAGGTGGATTTCCAGTTCCAAGGCCCGCCAAGCCCAGCCCAGTATTCTGGGCATTGACAGAGGGAGAGGTCAAGAGAGTGAGTAAGCAAGAGCGGGGTCACCTTTAGTGGAGTATTTGGAATACATATGTACTGAAAAAGTTATCTGTTACATACCTAAAATTAAAATTTAACTGGGCATCCTGTATTTTGCCTGGCAACTATAGCTGGGGTGCAAAGAGAAAACGAGGGGAAGGGAGTGGAATGATTTCTGGATAGGGGCCCAGGCACTCCCATTCCACCTGGGGTAAGCGGGGATACTTTCCTCCATATCCTTTATTCCCTCCAGGACACAAAGCCAGGCCACCCCGGTCTCCAACTACCCTATTAATGATTAACTTTCAGGTAACCTTGACCAGGCTAGATCAATCTTCCAGGAGACAATGGCTCCTTCCCCCCACTTCCCACATATGCATAGTGGAGGCTGAGGATGGGGACCCCCACCCTGGGAAGGCAGGGAGCAGAGGTTTGGATTCCTGCTCTGTAGGAGACTCTGGGCAAGGCCAGTCCCCAATCTGTCAACTAGAAAACCAGTTGACACAGAACATCCTTTCTAGTCATGGAGTGAGAGTTCAGTGGCACCAGACAAAGAGAAGCCTGAGCCTGGCACCCCACATATACTGAATGTTCAATTTGCTTGAACAGAATTTTTATTTAAAATTTTTTTGAAATTTTAATTAGAGATGGGGTTTTGCTGTGTTGCCCAGGCTGGTCTCAAACTCCTGGCCTCAAGCAATCCTCCCACTTCAGCCTCCCAAAGTGCTGGGATGACAGGGACTCTTTCTGAAGCCCATCTTTGTTTTCCTGTAACAAAATTATGATATATAAGACATCAATTTTCACTCATGACTAGGGTGACAAGATTCTAACATATGTAAGGCAGGACAACATGGGGGGGGTGGAGCGGGGGCGGGGGGCGCAGAGCAGGGCCTGACAAGAAGGCAAACTTTGATAAGCAGTTCTCGATAATCACTTCTCAGCAATTATTTATTACAGTTTAACATTATAAAATCAACAAAAATAATATAAAACTCATATTCTGGCGAAATAGCCATATGGTGGCTGAAAACCGTATATTCCCTTCTTGTTCTCCAGCCCGTTCGTGCATTCTTTCCAAAAATCGGGACTTTTTTAAAACACTGCGGGTCATGGCACAAATTGTTGAAAAGTGGAACTATCCCGCCAAAATCGGGACATCTGGTCACCCTACTCATGACACCAAATGCCTATAGGATGCCCTATGGCAGCATCTTACCTATTTCACACATTTTAACTTGCTTGCTCCACATGCCTCAGATGTTACTACCCCATTTTACAGATGAAGAAACAGAGGCTTCATCTACTTTTTTTTAAAGTTTTTTTTAAATTAAATCATAGCTGTGTACATTAATGCAATCACAGGGTACAGTGTGGGGTTTTCAGATACATTTTGAAATACTTTCATCAAACTGGTTAACATAACCTTCATGTCATTTTCTTAGTTATTGAGTTAAGACATTTATACTTCACTTTTAGAAAGATTTACTTGTATCCTTGTAGGATAAACCATAGAGGTGACCCCACCAATCACCCTCCTTCTCCCTATCCACCCTCCCCACCCTCCTTCACATATTCTAAGGCTACAATTAGCTTATAACATTCCTATGAAACCTATAAATTTGTTTCAAAATAGGGCTGTGTACATTGGATACTTTTTCTTCCATTCTTGTGATACTTTGCTAAGAAGAACATTTTCCAGTTCCATCCGTGTAAGCATGAAGGAGGCAAAGCTTCCATCTTTCTTTGGGGCTGCATAATATTCCATGGTGTACATGTACCACAATTTATTGATCCATTCGTGGGTCGATGGGCACTTGGGCTTCTTCCATGAACTAGCAATTATGAATTGGGCTGCAATAAACATTCTGATACAAATATCTTAGTTGTAATGCGATTTTTGGTCTTCTGGGTAGATACCTAATAAAGGAATTGCAGGATCAAATGGCAGGTCAATTTTTAGTTCTCTAAGTGTTCTCCAGATGTCTCTCCAAAAGGAACGAATTAATTTGCATTCCCACCAGCAGTGTAGAAGTGTTCCCTTTTCTCTACATCCATGCCAACATCTCTGGTTTTGGGATTTTGTGATATGGGCAAGGCTTCATCTACTTGCCCAAGATCCTTCAGTAATCTTGGCCAAGACCCTGGGTGTGCTGGGCTCCAGAGCATGTGTTCTTAAACTGTATGAGTTCTTACTGCTGTTGTAGCACATTACCACAAATTTGGGGGCTTTAAGCAACATATATTCATGATCTTATAGTTCTGGAGGTCAGAAGTCTTAAAATCAGAGTGTCAATTGGGGCTGTGTTCCCTTCTGGAGGCTCTAGACAAGAATCCATTTCCTTGTCTTTTTCAGCTTCTAGAAGCTCCTTGCATTCCTTGGCTGGTGGCCCCTTCCTGGACTCATTGCAGATTTTGCTCTTTTTTTTGAGACAGAGTCTCAAGCTGTCACCCTGGGTAGAGTGCTGTGGTGTCACAGCTCACAGCAACCTCAAACTCCTGGGCTCAAGCCTCCCAAGTAGCTGGGACTACAGGTGCCTGCCACAACATCTGGCCATTTATTGGTTGTAGCTGTCGTTGTTTGGCAGGCCTAGGCTGGATTTGAACCCAACAGCTTTGGTGTATGTGGCTGGCGCCTTAGCCGCTTGAGCTACAAGCACTGAGCCCAGACTTTGCTTTCGTTAGTGCATCTTTTTCTCTGATCTTGACCCTCCTGCCTGTCTTATAAAGACTCTTGTGATTACACTGGGCCACCCCCCTCCGCTAGCCCCAGATCTTAAAATCTCACCATTTTAAGATCCTTAATTTAATCCCACCAATGGAGGCCCTTTTGCCATGAGTGGAAACATCCTCAGGCACATCTCTGGGGGGCACTGTAACTGCCTACCACAGCATGCACAGGGAGTGAAACATGAACTCTATATGGATGCTCCCCTCCCTGCTTTAACTTCTTCCATGGCTCTTGTGGGCACCAGCATGAAACCGCAAATGTGCCTGCCAACTACTATTGCCTTTCTCCTGCCCCCAGCCAGCTGGGCTATTTATTCCAGACTTCCCCACCTTCTTCACATGATTTCCTGAGCCTGCAATGCCACCTCACTTCCTTCTTTGCCCAGCGGGGCTAGTTATTTATCTGAGCCTCAGTTATGCTTGCTTCCACTTACAGGAAGACTTCTCTCCACCCCAGCCCTGTTCCCTATCCCTGACCCATGCCTGTGAGAAATGTTTCCTAGTGCTTCAAAATGGGTTCTGGGTGCTCTAGTTGAACAGTGATTGGCGGCAGGGTGGTGGGGGAGGGGGAGAAGCATCTTAGAAACCAGCCCTTGAGCATGTACCCAGGTGGATCTCTAACCTGTAGTCAGTCCTCAAGATTCAGGGCAGGTTCTTTAGAGATCAGGCTAAGGCTGTGCTGCTGGCCACAGTGCTGAGCCACTGACATTGATTATCATAGGTGACACTGAACAAACTAACGCAGACCCATTTTACATGCAGAGAAACAGAGAGGTTAAGCCAGTGACAATAAATAATAGTCTGGCTGAGGTTTGGTCCCAGGGATTCTAGCTGCAGAGAAGCAATGCATGCAGTGGGTAGTGTTCAGCTTTGAGCCCTGGGCCTCCCACAAACTCATTAGCTGTGTGACTGCAAGCCAGTTATTTAGCTGCTCTATGCCTCACAGTTTTTTTAATAAGTTAAAGTCAGTCCCCAAAGTCCACAAAAGGTATGGCATACAGCAATCGCCATGCCATGTTAGCTTCTGTTATTACTATTTTTTTGGAGACAGGGTCTCATTCTGTGGCCTGGGTAAGAGTACAGTGGTGCCATCATAGGTCACAGCAACGTGAAATTCCTGGGCTCAAGCAATCTTCCTGCCTCAGTCTCCTGAGTAGCTGAGACTACAGGTGCCTGCCATTACACCCTAATTCTTTCAAGGGTCTAGCTATGTTGTCCAGTCTCGTCTTGAACTTCTGGCCTCAAGTAGTGCTTCTGCCTCAGCTTCCCAAAGTGCTGGGATTACAAGTGTCAGCCACTATACCCACTTATTATTTTTATTTTCACCTTTCACTCTTCAAATTGTTATTTTCCCCTCTTGCCTCCAGCTTTTGTGCATGCCATCCCTTCACCTGGGCATGAACTCTCCCCTTGTTTCTCTGATCTTTATGCTGGGCCAGGGCCCTGTGCAGCCACCATCATGGGTCTGGGGGCCTAGTGATGGAACTTCCTGGTGATGTGTCCCTCTCCCTGTCACCCACACCCTGTTCTGTGAGCCCCCTGAGAACTGGGACCAGGTGGGTTTTGGACTACTCTACCCCCAGCACCTGGTATAGCACACAGTGGTTGCTTAATTGATATATAGTGAATGTGTTATGCAATGGACACTGTGCCCCCTCCCCACACAGTGAATACAGTTTTCTAAATTGTAAACAATCTCTGTGTTAAATAGCTCAACCCTCAGAAAGGCAAGAAAACAGTGTAGCAAAACAGACTGGTCATTATTTTACAGTTGGAAGGGAGGGGGTCCGCCAGTGAGGACAGGGCTGCCCAATACCAAGGGAGTAAGAAGGAACTCTCTGTCTTCTTCTGAATGGGCTTGTCCAGAACCTGGTCCTAAGGAGCTAGGCGGCTTTTCCGCACTGGCCCCTTACACCTCTCGACCCGTGCTTTAGGAGGGGGCCAGGAGTGAGAAGTGGTGGAGGTGGGGAAGAAGAACCATCTAGTCCCAGATGTGGAGATGATCACAACAGTTCTCGTCCGCTGGCTGTTTTGTTGACTTTGGACAGGCCTTCTCGGAACCCAGAGTCAGTCATTCTGGGCAGAGACAGCAAGGAGGCTGATCAGAGCTGATGGGCAGCAGGTCTGACCCCTAGGACTGCCCTGGCCCCACCTACTCTACTCCCTGACCCCTTAGCAGCCCTGACCCCGCCCCTATAATTGTCTAGCCCCACCCACTCTGCCGGAGATGCGCTGGGCCCCAGCTCCGCCTACCTAAAACCTCAACCATTCCACCACCTCTGTCCTTACAGTGGCCCTAACCCCCAAACCAGAGTGACCCTGGCTCCACCCATCCCTTCTCTAGAACAGCAGGGCCCCTCCTTCATACCCCCGTCCAATTACCAGCGCTGCTCTAACCCCACCCCTCACTCCGCCCCCAACCCACCCATTCTTCCCCCAAGCTTACATTTGCTCCATCAGGACATCCTCCTCCTCCACCTGGGGCAGCTGCAAGTAGGGGTTGTCCCCAGCAGGTTGGAATTTATAGCCCGTGA
This sequence comes from Otolemur garnettii, assembly GCF_000181295.1. NCBI lineage: Eukaryota > Metazoa > Chordata > Mammalia > Primates > Galagidae > Otolemur > Otolemur garnettii. Next base: position 5,548,569 of record NW_003852522.1, read on the forward strand.
GCACAAAGAAGGCGAGAGTGGAGCCCTCCACCAAGAGCTGAGGGAGGAGGGAACAGGGTCAGACACACCCCTGCTCCAACCCCACCATTTGGCTCACTCTCCCTCCCACCTGAGGCCTCCAGACTCACCTGGTATAGCCATTGCCACTGGAAGGGCACTGCCACCCGGAGCAAGATGGCGATGATGCGGGTGAAGTAGACATAACAGATGACCTGTGGGAGCAAGGTGGTCATGGGACAGAAGGGACAGAGAGACCACAAGGACTGTGAAATGGGGGATGACTGATAGGAGCCTCAAGATCCCGGGAAGTAGGTTAGGGGATGGTGACTGGCTGATTGTCCTTGTCCCCTCTTGGCTTCCCTCTCCCTCCCCACTCTCCATCCCCACGAGCCAGCAGGCTCCTACCATGACGTAGTAATGCCGAAACAGCTTCAGCTTGGCCAGGTTCACTGCCACTGAGGGGAGGGCATAGAGAGGGGGTTAGGGAAAAGAGACTGGTGGGAGGAAGGGGGAGAGAGGTCATTTGGGGGAGTGTCCAAGGGGCAGAAAGTTTTCAGAGGATGTTAGGGTGGCAGAGAGGCCAGACTGGGGCCCAGGGAGCCACAGGCCAGGGGGTGGGCAGACAAGCCAGAAGGGGTATCTAGAAACAGAAAGAAGTGGGCTGTGCGCAGAGTTTTTGAGGGGCATTGTCTTACCCTTCCCATCTGTGCCAGATGCCTCCTGGAGATGCCGGATGGACCTGGGATGAGGGGTACACAGGGCATGGTTAGCAGTGGTTCCACCCATAGATACAGAGGGTAGAATCTCAGCTACTGTCCTCACCAGACTACAGGGAAGAGGATTGCACCGCAGCAAATGAGGTCCACTAGGAAGAGGATCTCCTTCCAGAGCCCGTAGTCGCTGGCGCCCTCTTCACGGGACTCAATGACAATGTAGGCTATGTTGGCCAGGACCTGTGTGGCCAGGGCAGGGTAGGTGGGCACTGCCTGACCTGTGCGCCTCCCTCCCCTATGTCTTCCTCTGGGCACCTCCCCATATGCACCTGCAGGGGGATAACAATTCCGAAAATCTTCTTCTCTTTATCTGATAGGACATACTTGACAAAGGCCCAGCCTGAGCCAATCAAAGCGATGGTAATGAAGAGGAGGGCACCCTTCAGCCTGGGGGAGCAGAGGGATGGTATGATAATGAAGTCAGGTGGGCTCAGCCCTCCCTTGCCCACTTCTTTGCACCTGCTAGGCAGACAGGGGCCACTCACAGGTGCGTGATGTAGTGCATAACCGCGAGGCCTTCAATGGGGTGACCTTGGCTGTTGATGAAGTAGTAGTTGATCTGGAGGTAGATAGACAATGGACAGTCAGACAGATGGAATGGATGGACAGTTGGCCAAATGGACCTCCCACAAGCCCCCTCATTCCCCAGCTCCAGGTCCTCACACTGTGGAAGAGGAGAGAGATGCTTTTGGTGAAGGCCAGGGCTGCCATGAGCCAGTGGATCTTGAAAACGTTGTACCTGGTTGGAAAGTCAGGGAGAGAAGTAGAGATTGTCTTGAGGCAGGGATAAGGGTCTGGTGAGGGGAGATGGGGACTCCCAGGGGCAAGAGCATTACGTGTTCCTGCAGAGGACTGACACCCAGAAGATGCCAGCAGCCAGGAAGCAGGCAGACATGACCATGTACAGCTTGAAAAGGGGAATCTCTGCGGCTGACAGGAAGCCACCAGGGTTCTTCTCCCGAATCATCACCTGGTGAGGGGACAGAGGTGGGTACTGGTGGTGGCACAATCCTAGTGAGACCACTCCAGGTTCTGCTTTCTAGTTGGATGACTAGCCCTCCCTGAACCTTAGTTGGCCCATCTCTCAACACCTTCTGCTACCTCTCGCTGCTACTCGAGGGCTGTCCAGAGCTAAACTCCTGGTGGGTGCTCCCTGGTACTGCTGCCCACCCTCTGCTCACCGTGATGTCGAACGGATGCTCCTTTCCAGGCACTGAGTTGTTACAGTTGTGGAAGTTGAGGTTGTATTGACCTTCCTCAGCCCTAGAGCCAATCACCACATGGAACTGGGCAGAGGAAGAGTTGGGGGAGAGAGGAGCTCAGCTTGGTGGTCCTCTACTCTAGAGGGGGTGGGAAGGCTGCAGGTGCTACAGACACTCACACTAAAGTTGTAGGAGTTGTTGAGGTGGCCCAGACCCAACACCAGCTCCTTGTCCTTCCCACCAGGTCCCTGAGGGAAGAGAACCCCTCCATCAGCTGGGCCTGGGTACCCACACCCACACCCTGGGGTGGGCCTTTCTCCCTCTTGCCCTGGCTCTGCCAAACCTGAGACACTGTAGGCTGTGACTGGGCCTTGCTGACTGCAGTGGTCCCTGTAGGAGATGGGTGAATGATTTTAAAAGGTGGACAGAGGGATGGCAGGAAAATGGAGTGGTGGTGAGGAAAGTCACAGGGCAGCCCTGACCTTCCACCCCTCTCTTCCTGCATGGCCAACATAACTTACCACTCTTGTCCTTGGGAGTGACCATGGACTCTGGCTTTGGGAGCCCTGGTTCTGAGGGTACTTCGGGGAGGAGCCCAGGAGAGATGAGTAATTTCTGCTGTTCTCCATACTTTCGTACCTGAACCCTGGGGTGAGAGGCAGGGGAATGAGAATGGGAGGCTGAACCCTAGAGATGACCCCACAACCTTTGCTCAATGACTCAATGACTTCTGGGACCCTCTGCATGTCTTTCATGGAGGCTGGCATCTAGCTAAGTCACCAAGTTTCAGCATTTAGCTACCACCTATCAATGTACTACCATATTCGTGTGCTGTCTAGAAATTATTTGTCATTTCCCATGATGTGGATCCACTCTTTCTACTTATATTTTTTTAAAAGAAAACAGTGTCTCTACACAGAGGCAAAGCACTATTGTCAGATCCCTGTACCAGTTCTTGGGATTCAGTGTACTTATCTGAAGAATGAGGACAATAACAATATATGGGCTGGATGTGTTATATGTGTCAAAGCCCTCAGGACATGCCTGGCATACCAGAAGCATCAAATATGAATGATCGTATACTTATTCTCAAAGCAACTCCACATCTGGGTCTTCTGTCCTAGGAGCCCAGCACTCCCTGACTAACTTTCCTCTCTCCTTCCTTCCAATAATCAGAAGGCCTGAAGGTGAAACTAAAAAGTGAGTGGCTTTCTCACTATGCTTCTCACTCCACTTGGTGGACTCAGGTATGTCCAGGGAAACACAAATGATGGTTATTACCAAGCCCCGCACTCCCCGCCCCCTAACTCACTGCAGATCCTTGATGTTGATGAGGAAGAGGACTAGGAAGTTGCCACTGTTTTTCTGAAGAGGGCAGTCATGAAAATCCTGGGTCTGGGGAATGGGCAAGAAGGAACCTTGGTTACCCTTTCCCATGGGCCCAGCTCTACCCTGCCTCCCTCTCCATCCACCCAGGGCTCTTCTTGTTTCTGCCTCTAGAAGAACAGGGAGAGGCCTTTGGGTTACAGATGCAGAAGATAGACTCCCCCCCTACACACACACCACTTAGCCACTCAGCTCCTCTCTCTCCCTCCATACACCCTCCACTCACTGAATAGGATCGGGAGCTGCCAGATCGGACTCGGCTCAGACTAAAGCCCACCTGGAGGATGGAAAGGAATGGGGGAAGATGTAAGAGACCTCAGCAGGAAAACTTCCACCCTAAGCCATTTTCTTCAGTAGCAATAGAAAACTAAGCTCACATTCATTGGACACCCACCATGTGCTAGATCCCACGTTTTCTCTCTGAACTTTCCAATAACCTTCCTGTCCCTCCTTTGTCTTCCTTTAACTCCTAATCATCCCCTGTCAACTCAATCTTCTTGTTAGTGGCTCAGGGAGACCTTCAACAGCCCACCCTGTTTTTCCCCATTTAAAATGATAATGGCTTCCTGTCCTAGGCTCTGGAACCCAATCTTCTTAGGGTTTGCCCATTGTGTGACTCTGAGGAAGCCACATACCTCCGAACCTGTGGTATACAAATAAAGTTGGCTTTAGTGAATTTTCTGCAACATCCCTGAGAGGTGACTATGAGGAAATGGATCCATGGAAAATGCTTTGCATAGTACCTACCTTGTACCTAGTGTGTATTCAATAGATGCTAGTTATGTATTCTGACTTCATGAACTGGGGTTGTCTTATTTATTGGTATGTCCCCCTACCCCGCTCTTTAAGAAAAGTGCCACCTAGAAGCTGAGCTAGTCCTAGCTACTTGGAGGCTGAGGTGGGAGGATCATTTGAGGACTTCCATGCTTCAGTGAGCTATGTCAGTGCCTGTGAATGGTCACTGTACCCCAACCTGGGCAACACGGGAAGACCTTGTCTCTAAAATAAAAAGAAAAGCGCCTAGTACATTTTGCATAAGACATTATTATTATTGCCAGGTAACATATGAGGAAACTGAAGCTCAGAAAAACCAAGGGACTTGCCCAAGATCACATGAGTACAAAGAAGAGCTAGAAAGGGAACCCAGAACTGGAAGTGTGTGTGTGAAGGTTGTGTACTCTGTCCTCTTCCAGCAATCTCCTCAAACCCCCTCACCAGCAAGGACTTCTCTTCTGCCTCCTGGAGGCCCAGCCGCAGCAGGCTCAGCTCCACCTCCAGGGAGCCATTCGTGTAGAAGCCGAAGCTGTTCAGCTGGATGTCTGCTCGCTTCTCCCCCTACCGGCAGACCAAGGAGGTAGAAGCGGCTCAGACTTCTCACCACCAGACCAGCCCTAAGGACTCGAGGCATGAGACACCCTCTCCCACGCCCACCAAGGGCCTCCTGGGACCCCTTTATTTAGAACAGCCACACAGAATGACAAGAAAGAGTTAGGGTGCCCGGTTCCCTGAAGTTTTCTGGCCGCTGTTCAGAAAGCACAGTAAGGGAAATCTTGTGGCACCTGACGCCCCCCCCGCCCCCCTCCCCCGCCTCCACCGGGTGAGTACCACCCTAGACTAGTTATTCACTTCGGTGTTCCTGGCTTTCACCTCCTGGGATTTTTTTAGGTTGCAAACGAGCTCCCCTAGAGTGCTGAGCTTTCAACTGAGCCCTCAAGATCCCAATGAGCTCCCAAGGGGAACCCACTCCAGAACCCCCAGGAGTCCCCGGCTCCCCACGAAAGGCGTCAAGAGTCCCGGGAGGCCGCAAAATGATTGCATAAATTTAAAGGGCTAAGACTCCAGGGGTCTTGAGACGGAGCTCCGCCTCCGACGGGCGGGGCGCGACCCCCGCGTGGCCCGCCCGGCAACTCCATCCCAAGGACTGCGGGGGATCCTAGGACGAGACCACTTCGGGTCTGAAAACGAAGGGGCGCCGGACCGCTCCATCACGCGCACGAAGCGGGGAAGGTTGGTCGAGACCACTCCAAGCCAGGGGCTTCCGGGACAAAGTTGCGGGCCTCCGCCTCCAACCGCCACGCGATGGGTCTCACCGTCAGTACCAGCCGGTGGATGCGCCCGGAGCAGCCGCCCAACAACAGCAGCAGAAGTAGCCGCTGCCCCCACTCCGCCGGGCTCCCGCGACCGAGCCCCCTCCTCTCGCTCACTGCCATCTCTGGAGCCACCGCCTCCCTGGATACCGCCTCTGAGGCCCAAGCCCGCCTACTGATAAGCCAATCGCCGCAAGGAGGGGTACAGCTGCTGCAAGACGGCGGCAGATGGACATCACTAGGACCGAATGGGAGAGCAAACCTGCTTAACCCCGCCTCCACTCCCACCAATCACTAGAAAGATTTCCCCGGATGTAATTTGATAAACAGTTTATTTAACCAATTGTGATGGATCTGATATCTAGCCCCTGGAAGCGGAATTCCTTCCCCTACTCTCAACGGTCCAGGATTACATTACCCGGAATGCAAAGGGAGCAGACAAGTTCGACAAGGCATTAAGTAAACTACGTTTCCCAGTATCCCCAAGGACGAACTCCCCCACTCCCCGCCCCAGGGATGGGGCTCCAGGCCAGAGCTCAGGCTTTCGGTAAACACATGCAGCAGTTGAGGCCTGTCCTGTTTTCTTTATCTTTCGGGTCCAAAGAGAGGGCTAAACCTAGCCCGAGGATAAATCTGATTCTAAAATGACCTATGACCCTACGCTGAGTTCCCAGCCCTAGGCTAAGCGTCCTACTACCCCAGAGTGAGGCAATTGGAAGCTCTCCCACCCAACCCTCGATCTCAGGATAAACTCGACTTTCGGCTGAGACCTCACCCCAGGTGGACCCCCTTGTCTGCAAATAAGCCCTAAAACTTCAACCTGAAACCGTAATCCCCTCGACCTACCCCGTTCAACCCCCCCCCCACCTTAAACCCTGGTTTAGCCCATCTCCTCGTATTAGCCCTAACTCCAGACTAATCCAGACTCTTGGTCCAAAGTTTGAGTCCCTGATCCCTTACGGGGTTGCTGACACTTGCTAAGTCCCCGACCCCAGTCTGAGGACCCATCCCAATGACTTGGAGAACCCCAATTCCCCAGTCTGAATCGCTAATCAGAGCTGAACTCAGAACTTTACTGGACTGAGCCCTAAACACAGACAGACTGAGCCACTGAATCCACTTGGAGCACAGCACACTTTGCACATGGAGGTTTTCTAGCCCAGAAGCCACCAGCAGGTGGGGCCAGGTCCCAGCAGAGCGATCAATCCCAGTGTGGGGTCCCTGGGGCTCCCCGGGTATCTCTGTACCAGGAGCCTGGGAGCTCTGTGTAAGGGAAACCTCCCCGGGGGACACATCCCAGGTCCAGCAAGACATCTGTAGCTATAAGAAAGCGCCAAAGGCAAGAAGGAATGGGAATAGGAGTCGCTGGGTGCCTCTCTCTCTCTCCTTTCATCCTGGAGCCTCAAAGGGATTTACGAGCTGTGAACAGATTTTTTATAGGGGAGGTGACCGACTTCCATGCCCCACGGCTCCGGCGTCTGGGAGAGGCAAGGACAGAGTCGGAACCTCAGGGCAGCACTGGTAATTAAACCAGATTAGACGTAATGGGTGAGATTGGAAAATGAGCAGGTGCAGGCGCGAAGTAGATGGCGGCCGGCGAAAGCCTTGGGCCCGGCGCCCCAAGGACGGCCCGTCCTCAGTTTCCCAGTGGAGACTCGGGCTGAGGGAGGCAGGATGTGGTGCGGGAGTTAATGGACCGAGGGACGTTGGCAGAGGCGTGTACTGGGCAAAATCGAAATTCTTCCATCTACCCTGTGGTCGGAGGGACCAGACCATTAGTGGGACTAACGTAGAGGCCTGGAGCCGGGCCGGCCCGCAAGAGCCAGGTGACCTCGGTTTCTCCCTGAGACAGGGTGGGAAAGAACTTCTTGCGTTTGAGGGTTTTTAGTGTCTTGGCCTTTTAAGTAATGGATGAGGGGAAAAGAAGAACGGTTTAGGGTGGAGGAGGAAGGTGGCATGATGAGAAGGGGACTCCCGGGATTTGGAAAATGACTGGGGGTTCGTTAAGGGGTCCGTCCAGTGGCGTCGGGTGGCTCGGGTCCTTTAAGAGGTGGTGCAGTTTCCATTTCGCTCCGCCTCCTTGGGAGGCCCCCAGCACTTAGAGCTCCAAGCTGTGCTCCGCGCGGGAGGGGGCGTGACTTAGGCTAGAGGGGGCGGGCCAGGGCGGGACGGGCCCGAGTGCTCCGCCCTCCGCAGAATCTCCCTGCGGAGGGCGGCGGGCTACCGGGACCGGGTGCGGCGGTGTAGGCGGCGGCGCGGGGCAGCATGGATTGGGGCACCGAACTGTGGGTGAGTCCAGTCGACCGGGCTCCAAGTTCACACTTGTTGGGGTCTCCCCTTTTGTCCCCAGAGTACCTTAGTGGGGGCTCCGCGCTTTCTCTAACACCGACCCCTAGGTCTCCGCCCTCCACCCTCCGCCCCCTCTCGGAGTTTCTCTGGGAGTGTGAGTGCACGCCCAGGGCGAAGTGCGAGCTTGCTGGCGCGGCAGGGATACTGAGGCATGGGCTTGAGAGTGAGCTTGCAGAAGTAATCTGGGACCAGGCCGGGGCGGCCGGGAGAGGTCACCTATTTTGAGCGCCCTGGCCGGGCGGGCGGCTTATCTTACCGCCCCTGGGTTTCTGCCCGCCGCCCGCCTGTCCGGTTGGGAGCGGGAGGGGACCCTCCGGTCACCCTCATCCCCACGTGGGATCTGAAAATCCTCACGGCTCTTTCCGTCGTCTTTAATCTACACCTAGGGACTTGAGACACTCATGAAAGGGGAGGGGGCTGCGAATCAGAGTCCCTTCCTAGGCCTCCCCCAGCTCACTCCCGGCACAGGGCGAGGAGGCTCCCCCACCTCTAACTTCAGCCCTGGAAGCCCCAGAAATTTCCCCCTATCCTAGCCGGACCTCTGACTCCTCCCCTTCCTAGGGGCGGTAAAATCCCTGGGTCTTGAGGGCAGCGGGGTGACTAGACCGCCCTCCTGCTCCCCTTACAACTCTGAGATTTCTTTTGGAGGTGTAGCGGGGTCAGTGGGGAAAACTGAGTCATACATCAGGGACCCCAGGGGGTAAAGCAACTCAAGGAACCCTTTGGCCATTCCAGGGGCGACCCTCCCCCAAGCTGTGAGAAACCCTGCGCCTCTGGCATTGATTCACGCCGGGCCGGCCGGATTTTCCGGAATCTAGGGGGGATTAGTGGGAGTTGGGGGGGAGTGGCCCTGTCTCATTCCACACCTCTCTTGG
>NW_003852522.1:5557452-5587654 GCF_000181295.1 Otolemur garnettii
GGGCAGTGGTAGGGTCCCGAGTTCATGACCCCGCCTTTCCCCCCTTTATCTTCGCCAACCGCCCCAGGATCAGTTTGAGGTGCTGGAGCGCCACACGCTATGGGGGCTGGACCTGTTGGACAGATACGTGAAGTTCGTGAAAGAACGCACGGAGGTGGAACAGGCTTATGCGAAGCAATTGCGGTGAGACCCTATGGTGGACGTGCCCTGGAGCGAGGGGGAGTTGTTAGAGGGCTGGGGGCTCAACCTTCATGCCTTTGTCTCCCCTTAGGAACTTGGTGAAAAAATATCTGCCCAAGAGACCTGCCAAAGATGACCCTGAATCCAAGTAAGGCTGGAGCGGGAATGCTGGCCTCAACTTGGTTATGGGGGGAGGGCGCCACCTTTTGGTCTCACTTCCTCTCCCTCATCTGGGGCACCCCCCACCTTGATTCCCCTGAGGAGGTGAGAGCATGGATGCAACACACAGATTACCTGGGTTGAAATCCTAAGTCCACTACTATTTACCTGGGCAAATGACTCAAGTTCTCTGCCCCTATTTTCCTCATCTGTTAAATGGGTGGTTCCAACAGTTACAAATTAGTGACTGAGCAAGTGACCTAAGTTTTGTGCCTCTGGCTGGGCGCCTGAAGCACAGTGGTTCCTGGTGCCAGCCACATACACCCAGGCTGGTGGATTCGAACCATGCCTGGGCCTGTTAAACAACAATGACAACTGCAACAAAAAATAGCTGGGCATTGTGGTGGGTGCCTGTAGTCCCAGCTACGCGAGGCTGGCAAGAGAATCGCTTAGCCCAAGAGTTTGAGGTTGCTGTGAGCTGTGATGTCACAGCATTCTACCAAATGTAACATAGTGGGACTCTGTCTCAAAAAAGTTTTGTGTCTCTGTTTTCCTCATCTGTGAAATGGGGATGGGTGCCTTGTGTAGGGCTTGCACGAACATGAGCTGAGTTATTGTGTTCAAAGAGTGACCAGTTTTAATAGTGTTGTAGGAACATCTGATTTTATTCTGAGTCTCCCAATTCCAAAATCCAAAAAGCTCTACAGAAGTGGAAAGTTTTTTGGCAAATTGTTAGGCACAGCCTATGATCTGAATTGAACTAGAGTTGACTAGAATTAATTCTAGTCCTGATTTTTTAATCTCACTTAGCGTGAATATTAATAACTCACTGTAAAAATGCTCATGGTGTTTGACTACAGGTTTCTTCCCCCAGCCCCACTGGGGTGATGCATAAAAAGATGGTATATGTTGGGCCAGGCATGGTGGATCACAGCTGTAATCATAACACTCTGGGAAGCTGAGGCCAGTGATTGCTTAACCTCAGGAGTTCGAGACCAACCCGAGCAAGCATGAGAACCCATCTATAAAACTAGGTGTTATAGCCAGGTGTTGTGCCTGTAGTCCTCGCTACTTGGGAGGCTGAGGCAAGAGGATCACTTGAGCCCAGAAGTTTGAGGTTGCTGTGAGCCATGACATTCTACAGAGGGCAACAAAGTGAGACTGTTTCCAAAAAAAAAAAAAAAAAATGGCATATGCATTGTATGCCCTTTTAAACCCCCCCAAATTCTGAGTTCTGAAAAGCATTCAACTGAAGAATTGGGAGAAAAGGATGTAGAGTATAATGTATCATTGCTCTGGGGATGATTGTTTTGGGGCTTACCTTTCCCATCTGGAGGTGGATCCTGGGACATCTGGCTTCTAACTCCCTGCTCCTCACTTCTTACTCCACCCTAGGTTCAGCCAGCAACAGTCCTTCATGCAGATTCTCCAGGAGGTGAATGATTTTGCAGGCCAACGGGAGCTGGTGGCCGAGAATCTCAGTGTCCGCGTATGTCTTGAGCTGGCCAAGTACTCACAGGAGATGAAACAGGAGAGGAAAATGGTGAGAGATCCCCTCTTTGGGTCTCCCATAAGGATCCTGCCAGAACCCTGGTGAGCGTTACTGCTCTTCTTTCCATAGCACTTCCAAGAAGGACGGCGAGCCCAGCAACAGCTGGAAAATGGCTTCAAACAGCTGGAGAATGTGAGTTTAAAGGGATGATGTTCTGCTCTGGCTCAGAGGAGCAGGGTGAGGGTTGTTGCTCGTGGAACTGCCCTTCTCTTCTGTGGGTTTCCAGCATGCCCCTTGTCTTCTAACACAGAGTAAGCGTAAATTTGAGAGAGACTGCCGGGAAGCAGAGAAGGCAGCCCAGACGGCTGAGCGGCTAGACCAGGATATCAATGCCACCAAGGCTGATGTGGAGAAGGTGTGTGTGGGATCTGGGACAGGCCTAGGGGATTGGGGTGAGACATGGTTAGAACCTAAAAGTAACCTCTGTCTTGATATTCCTCAGGCCAAGCAGCAAGCTCACCTTCGAAGTCACATGGCAGAGGAAAGCAAAAACGAATATGCAGCCCAACTACAACGCTATAACCGAGACCAAGCCCACTTCTATTTTTCACAGATGCCCCAGATATTTGATGTGTGTACTCCAAGTTCCCATACCCTAAAATACTCTAAAAGCTAAACCAACTCTCATACATATGTCGAAAGCCCAGCTACAATGTCCTAGTCTCTAGTCAGCAGTTCTCAACCTGTGGGTTGCCATCCCTTTGGACTGTATTAAAGGTCACGGCATTAGGAGTTTGAGAACCACTGCTCTAGATTGAAAGGGAATTAGAAACCTATAATGACACTGAGCTGTGCTTTTACTTCAGGTATTCTTTTCTACCAGGGATGTTTTTCATTTCTCTTAAAACTCCTGCTTATTCTACTGAGCTTCAGTTCTTACAAACCCTCCAAAACATCCTTGATTTTCCCCTCTTCTGTTTCAGCCTTCCACTCTCTGTCCGGTCCTTGGCACTGGGAGTATCTTTGCTGGGTCTTCTTTTTCCTTCAAATCCCTGTTCCCTGTCTCCTTTGAAAAGCCTTTCCTGACTTCCTATGCAAGTGACGCCTCTAAGATTTCCTCTGGTGTTGTGTCTCTACACCACACTCAGCTGGAGTCTTGGTTCTCTATTCTGTTTTCTGCACCAGATGAGGCTTGGGGCTGGGGCCTTCGTGGAGCACTGTCATATTTGCAGGGTGAATCATTCTGCCACTGGTCCTTTAGTTAGCCCGCCTTAGCCACACTTGCCCCTGTCCCTACAGAAGCTGCAGGACATGGATGAACGCAGGGCCACGCGCCTGGGGGCTGGATATGGGCTGTTGTCAGAGGCAGAGCTGCAGGTGGTTCCCATCATTGCCAAGTGCTTAGAAGGCATGAAGGTGGCTGCAGACGCTGTGGATCCCAAGAACGTGGGTGCCTGGTCTGGTGGGATATCCAGTGGGCAGAGGGAGGCTCCCTGAAGCCTTGGCACTTAGTTTTGCACTGATTGCCCACCTGCTGTGCCCTCCCCCCAGGACTCACAGGTCCTTATAGAGCTGCACAAGTCAGGTTTTGCCCGCCCAGGAGATGTGGAATTCGAAGACTTCAGCCAGCCCATGAACCGCGCACCCTCGGATAGCAGCCTGGGCACCCCCTCAGATGGACGATCCGAGCTCCGTGGCCCAGGCCGCACCCGTGCCAAGCGCTGGCCCTTCGGCAAGAAGAACAAGGTGGGGGCTGTGGCCCCTGGGGTGGGGGCAGGAGGACAGTTAGGGGGGACAGTGGGCCCCTACTGAGTCAGCCCCAGCCTCCTGAACGCTGAGTCCTGGGCAGGAATTTTCCTCTTGGCTGCAGGCCCAGGCTGGAGGGAAGGAAGGCGGGCGGGTCTATTGGCCTGGGAGTCCCCCGAGGCAGAGGGGGCAGGGTAGAGAGGCCTGTGGCGTCTGCTGCTTCTCAGTATGCTGGGAGAAGACCTGCTTGTGGAATTCAGGGCTAGCCCAAAGGCTAGGGACACTGGTTCTGGGGACTTCCTGGAATTTATCCATCCCACGTATGAGTCTTTGGGTCCCTGCCCACATGCTCTGTTTCCTTGGGTTTTTGACTTTCAGTGTTGGGGATACACCATGACATTCCTGATTTATACCTTTAATGACTCCCCTTTCCCTAGCAGACCTTTAACCTCCTGGTTTATACTATACTTTGATCTTTATTGGCTTACTGTTTGACACCCTCCTTCACTTCCACCTGCCTTTGCCCAGCTTAAACCTTCAATTCCCCTAACCCGTCAGATGTTACCCCCCTTCCACTCTTTTAGCTCCTTCTTTTGGCTTCTGTGGCCCTGTTCTCATCTGAGACTTTGATTTCCTGCATGTGTCATCTTCCCCTACCTTCCAGACTGTGAGCCCAGAAAGCTGGGGGGCAGAGAAATGGGCCTATTGGGGTCCCTATGTTAGTTCCTGGACGTCCAATTCAAGGGACATAAAAGATAAGGGTGGGAGAGAGGGCTCTGCCTTCTGGTTCACAGTCTGACCTATTCTCCTAGCCACCTCCCAAGATTTTTGTGTTGCTCTTGAGTGTGTTTTCTGTGTTTGACTCTGCATATCTTGAGTTGTGGTTTTCTTACCATTATTATTTTTTTCTTTCTCCATTTTGTTTTTTCCTTTTTTTTTTTTTTTTTGGTGTCTGTCCATCTGTTCTTCTGTCCATCCGTCCTCATTTTCTTTATCCTCTTACCTCCTACAACTCTCCTGAACCATCCCCTCCCCGGCCCCTGCCGGTAGCATTGCCCCCCACCCTTCTCCCCACTGGGGGGCTCTCTACCTTTGGCATTGCCTAATGGACCCCCATCCCCCCGCTCCGGCCACGATCCCTTTGCCATACTGAGTGAGATCAGTAAGTCGGTCAAACCAAGGCTAGCATCCTTCCGCAGCCTTCGAGGCAGCCGTGGGGTAAGTGAGGCCTCAGGGCAGGAAGATATGTTGGCCCCAGCCTGTCCAGCAGCTGGGTGGCGGGACCCTGGGCTGGCTTCCTGCCGCTGGCTGGGTGCCCCCTTCCCCAGTTGCCTGACTTAGACCTGCTTTGCTCAGTGCATGGCCTTGCCCCCAAGGACCTTGGATGGGGAGGAAGGTGGACTTGCTGTACCGTAGACATGTGCAGAGCCTGGAAGAGCCTAGATCCCATGATCCCAATTTCAGACCTGTTCCCACCTTGCAGACAGTGGTGACAGAGGATTTTAGCCACTTGCCTCCAGAGCAGCAGAGAAAGCGGCTTCAACAGCAGTTGGAGGAACGCAATCGTGAACTTCAGAAAGAGGTTGACCAGAGGTGAGGAGGGGGTGGGGAGAGGGAAGGCAGACAAGGAACACAGTAAGATAATAAATGAATTACATTTAAATGGTACTCAAAGAGCTCCCCAGTAAACGCCAGACCCTGATGGTTTTACAGGTGATCCTATCTACTTATGAGAAACTTACTTCTTACCTTATACACTCATTCTAGTAAACAGAAACAAATGAAAGCTGTTGGCTTATTTTGGAAGCTAGTGGAATTGGGATGCCCAAATCGTGACCAGGAATTCAAGAAGATAAAATCATGGGCTCCTTTTACCTCATTTATGCAAAATTCTAGCCAAGTAGATCAAGTGGTGTATTAAAAAAATAATACATCATCGTGTGATGATGGTTGCACAACAATGAGAATTTACTAATAAATGCCACAGAATGGTGCGCTTATAAATGGCTACAGTGGGCGGCACCTGCAGCTCAAAGGAGTAGGGCGCCGGCCCCATATGCCAAAGGTGGCGGGTTCAAACCCAGCCCCGGCCAAAAAACAAAACAAAACAAAAAAAAACTGCAAAAAAAAAATGGCTACAGTGGTAAATTTTGTGTTAAGTATATCTTAACACAATAGAAAATATTTTTTTAAAAAGACTCAAACCACAATCAGTTGGGTGTTATCCCAGTAATGCAAAGATAGTTCAATATTAAAGCATTAGTCAGTTTAATTCATGATATTAAGTGACTAAAAAAAAAGTTATATGGCTATCTATGTAATAACTCAAACACTTAAAATATTAACAATGAATGCCAGATTAAAAAACATATTTTTACTCTTCCCAAGCAACAAAATCCTCTTCCCAGTCCTGTTACATAATAGGAATGACGTTTGCCACTTTTGAATTGTCAGCCAAATTATATTTTGCTGTTTGCATGTAACCTCTTGGACAAAATGCCTTTTATTGATATAACAGTCCATTTGGAACTCTACAGTTCCTGGGTTTTTATGGTGGAGGGCATAAGGGTGCATGCTTTAGAGTTCAGAAAGACTGGTCTTGATTGCTAGCTCTGCTTCTGAGATCTCCGGCAGCTTGTCTAAGTCACCTTTTTAAAATTTTATTTCAGATTATTATGGAGCTACATACATTTTGGTTATATAGTTTGCTTTTGTTAAAGTCAGTTACAGGTGGATCCTTCACCCAGAAAGAGTGTAATGTACCCGTGCAGTGTACCTGTTGGGTGGGAAATTGCCCATCCTCTTCTCTTCCTTCCCCATTCTTGAATTTCAATGCTTCACCCTTTTATTCCTTAGTTTCTTCATCTGTAAAGTGGATCAGATATTAAAACTGGAAAAAAGTTAAGCCCAGGTCTGATGTGTTCCAAAGTTCTATTTTTAGAGATGGTTGTTACAACCTATATATAAAGACACAGAGGAGATAGAGACTAATAATATTGATGCATTTATTGATTGTGTACTGTAATGCAGGCACCATCTAAATGTGGATTTATAGGAATTCTCAGATTTTCCTGAGAGATTATGAGTAGAGTTAGGATCCTGACTTGTTTAGGCCCTATTTCTGATGCTTAGAATAGTGCCTGGTGTGCTGTAGGCAGTTGATAATAATAACTGCATAGGATTTAACATAGAACTGCATAGTACTGTTACAGTGACTGACATGAGATATTTGTATCATCCCCATTTTTTTTTTCTTGAGGCATAGTCTTACTATATTGCCCTTGGTAGAGTGCCACAGGTCATAGCAACCTCCAACTTGTGGGCTTAAGCGATTCTCTTGGCTTGGCCTCCCAAGTATCTAGGACTATAGGTGTCTGCCATAATGCCTGGCTATTTTTTTGGTTGCAGTTGTCATTGGTGTTTAGCAGGTCGAGGACAGGCTGGAATCCACCACCTTCCATGTATGTGCCAGTGCCCTACTTATTGAGCTACAGGCGCTGAGCCATCATCCCCATTTTTAAGAAAAGTATACTGGGGCTAGTGTTTGATAACCCAAACCCACACAACTGGGAAATGCTCACACTAAGATTTGAACCCATGCAATCTGGCACTAGCATTTGAGTTTTTTCTTTTTCTTTCTTTCTTTTTTGAGTCAGAGTGGGTAGAGCACAGTGGTGTCATCACAGCTTACAGCAACCTCAAACTTCTGGGTTCAAGCAATCCTCTTGCCTCAGCCTCCCAAGTAGCTGGGACTACAGGCACCTGCCATGACACCTGGCTATTGTTTTTTTTTTTTTTTCTATTTTAGTAGAGTTGGGGTCAAATGTTGGTCTCAAATTCCTAACTAAGCTCAGGTGATCTTCCTGCTTTTGCCTCCTAGTGTGCTAGGATTATAGGCTTGAGCCACCATGCTGCACTGGCCTAGTATGTGAGGTCTTAACTGCTGTCCTGTCTTGCTCCTTTCTCCTTGAAACAAAGCCCCTGTCTTTTGTTTATTAAGTCATATGGGACTCTACTTTCTGTCTGTCTGTCTGCTTTGTCCTAGGGAAGCCCTAAAAAAAATGAAGGATGTCTACGAGAAGACACCCCAGATGGGGGACCCTGCCAGCTTGGAGCCCCGGATCATGGAAACCCTGAGCAACATTGAACGGCTGAAATTGGAAGTGCAGAAGTATGAGGTAAGAGAAGGACCCTGGGGAGGGCTGGGGGCCAGAAGGGCTGGCTGAGTCACTGTTGGGTGTGGTAGGGGACAGGGAGATGCTGTGGTGGGTGGGGGTTTCCAGCTGTTTCTCATCATATCCTTGAGTATACATGGGTGATCTCAGGAACCCTCTAGGTCCAGAGTGGACTGACCCCAGATCCCTTCCCTGGAATTGATCCTGTAGTCTTCTCTTCCCAGACATGGCTGGCAGAAGCCGAAAGTCGGGTCCTAAGCAACAAGGGGGACAGCCTGGGCCGGCATGCCCGGCCTCCTGACCCCCCAGCCAGTGCCCCACCAGATGATGGCAGTAATAGCAATGTGTCACAAGACAACAAGGAATGGTGAGCAGGGGAGGCCAGAGCAGAGCTGTCCCCAGGGAGCCAGGAATGCCCATCTTTATCTACTGATTTCTCCCCAATCAGTTCTGAAGAGCCTCTCTCAGATGAAGGCCAGGATGCCCCCATTTACACCGAGTTTGATGAGGATTTTGAGGAGGAACCTGTTACCCCCATAGGCCACTGCGTGGCTATCTATCACTTTGAAGGTGAGGATGGCTGGGGTAGGCTTATGCAGGGGTGGGTGTCAGTTGCTTGAGCAGATGATATCTATCTCTGGCTAGGGTCTGCTTAAACTTACCTAAAGCAGACCTTGGCCTACCCACCTCCACTCCCTGACAGGGTCCAGTGAGGGCACCATCTCCATGACCGAGGGTGAAGACCTCAGCCTCATGGAAGAAGACAAAGGTGATGGCTGGACCCGAGTCAGGCGGAAAGAGGGAGGTGAGGGCTATGTGCCCACCTCCTACCTCCGAGTCATGCTCAACTGAACCTTGCCAAGGCGGGAAGAGAGGCTGCTGTCGGCTGCTGCTTCTGGGCCACAGGGGACTCTAGGACCTATGCACTTTATTTCTGCCCCTGTGGCTTTGGCTGAGACCTGTGTAACCTGCTGTCTCCTCCCCAATCCCACCTGTCACTCCAGATGGTCCCGCTGTGCCTTTCACCATTGATGTACATACTTATGTTTCGAAATCATTTCTTCCTGCTGCTCGAGTTGGGCCATTTTGTTATATATATATATATATATATATATATAAAATAGAAAGTTCTTGGAGTTTGTGCCTTATTAAGGGATTCAGATACTGGGGTTAGATCTTTAAATGCCATCCTCCTTTAGTCACACAAGGAATGAGGAAGGGGAGGTGAACTTGGGCAAAGTCTACCCCTCCTTCCTGTGAGTTGGTTTTAATGTTGGTGGGTGCTTATTTGCTTTTCATTTTGTTTTGTTTTTTTTTGAGACAGAGTGCTTTGTCACCCCAGGTGCGGTGGTATCATAGGTCACAACCTCAGACTCTTGGGCTCAAGCGATTCTCTTGTCTCAGCCTTCCAAGTAGCTGGGACTACAAGCACCCACTACAGTGCCTAGATGTTTTTATAGACAGGATCTTGCTCTAGCTTAGGCTCGTCTCAAACCTGTGAGCTCAAGTGATCCACCCCATCTTGGCCTCCCAGAGTGCTAGGGTTAAAGGCATGAGCCACTGTGCCTGGCCGTGGGTGCTTATTTGTAACTTCAATATAGGGAGAAGTCTGTATGCAGTGGAGCTTATTGAGAATAGGTAGTATTTACGCAGTGCCTACTGTGTTCCAGGCATTCTCTACCCACCAGTGATCTCATTTAAACATTAAGCTTTAATCCTTGCAACCCCCTGTATAGGAGTACACAACTCTTGTTTTAATGTTGAAGGCAGACACAGAGAGGTCAAGTGATCTGCTAGAATTCACACAGCTTTTAAAGGGCAGAGTCACATTTAAACTTTGGCCTCTGATTGCCACAGCTGCAAGTCTTTTACTATGTTCACAATGTAGCTGCTGATTTTTTTTTTTTTTTTGAGACAAGTGATCCTCCTGCCCTAGACTCCACAGTAGCTAGGACTACAGGCAGCAGTATCTAATTTTTCTATTTTTAGTAGAGACAGGTCTCTCTTGCTCAGGCTGTTCTCAAACTCCTGAACTCTTAACAATCCACTTGCCTCTGCCTCCCAGAGTGGTAGGATTACAGATGTGAGTCACCCCAGTGGGCCCAACTGCTGGTTTCTTAAGTGTCGCAGCTGTGAGTGGGGTGTGGATAGCCTTACAGCCCCCCCTGCCCCCCCCCACAGGATTCTTGTGCATTTTTAGGAGGCAGGGAATTCTTGCAAATCTATGGCTGTGTGAGGAGTGTAAGGTCCCCAGAAGTCTCAGGTCCAGGCTGTGAAGGGGGCCTGCGCCCTCAGTAGTCAGGCTTCAGCCACTGTGACAGGATGCTGAGGACCTGCTGAAATTTCCAGGCGCTGGTCAGCCAGTGGTCAGGGCTTCTCTCAGCTCTGAGTTAGGCTGGAATCCTGGGGACATAGTCAGGTGGGCTGATGGGGAGGCCCAGACTCTCACCCTTCTTGCTCCTTTGACCCAGCAGGGGCCCAGAGGGACTCTGACCTAGTTAAGTGGGGTGGGTAGGGTTAGGGGGGCAGGAAGGCAAGGGGAGCTCCTAGGTCTTTGCACGAATGAGGGTGGGTGGTCACATGTAGGAGGGTGGGAGTGGGACCCAGTGCACGTGGTTCTGGGAGTAGGGTTGCCCCATTTATGGTGGAGAGCCCTGTCCCCTTCATACTATGTAGCACTTGATGCAGCAGGTGCTGAAGGTGAGAACCTCACTGAGGATGTGGGACACTGGGGGTTAAGAGCAAGCAGGATGTTCCTGAAGGAACCCACCCGGCAGCCTGGCACAGAATGGTTGCTCACCTCGAAGGCGCTGGGCCGCTGCCTGGCGGAATTTGGGCGAGTCCCCAGCCATCCCACGTGCCGTGCCGCGCCGCGTGTAGGGTGCTCAGCAGCTGCTCGCAGCTCTCGTTCAGCGCCCCTCCACCCCCGCCTCCCCGAGTTCCTCACCTTCCAGCAGACGCACCGCAGGTGCCACATGTGGCAGCACCACCTCACCGGGGTCGCAGGGTCCTGTGAAGGGAGAGAGTCTGATCAGGGTTTGGGGCAGTGGATGGGGCGTAGGGCAAAGGGGGACCCTAGAACAGATGCAAGGGCAGGGCTTGGGGCAGACAGAATAGAGCAGAGCCAGACTGTGTACAGGGCGGGGCGTACGAGGCGAGCGTCTTGAGACGGAGCTTGGGTGAGACCCAGGGAAAGCCTGCAGATCGGAGTCTGGTGTGGAGGGTGGGGCCTACAGAGATCTGCACGGCACAGAGCAGAATCAGGGGCGGAACTTGGAGGCAGTTGTAGAAAGCAGAGTCTAGCAGCGGTTCTCAACCTGTGGGTCGCGACTCCTTTCTAACAATGAAAATACATCGCGGCATTAGGAAGGTTGAGAACCACTGGCCCGAGCAAGGCAGGACTGGTTCCAGGGCGGGGCCTAGTGCAGGGGGCAGGGCTTGGGACGGAGTTAGGGGAGACCTAGGCAAAGGGTCCAGGGCTGACTTGGTGCCGAGGATGTGGCCCATGACAAGGGGCGAGGCCTAGAACTGGATACCAATTAAACTGAGTGTGGTACTGCAAGGGATACTTAGCCCCGGACCGTCTTCACTCACCCTCGCCCTCATCCAGACCCCGCATTAGCGGCTACCGCTCCTGCTCAAAGGCCAGCGCAGCCTCTGTGTGGCTCCGTCGGAGCTGGCGCAATGTGTGCTCCAACCCGGACACCTGGGGGAAGACACCTGAGCCTGCCTTCTCTCCACTCTTCCCAATTGCCTGCACTCCAGCTTCCTCCCATCCCTGCTCCCCACGCACCTGGGGCACGAGCAGGGCGCCCATGACTGCAGCCATCCCAGGCAGGTCTCCTGCCGCCCCTGGTCGCAGGGCTAGTGCGAATTCTACCAAGCCCTTCAGTGCAGCCGCGGGTCCCTCCAGCGCCCAGAGCAGCCCAGCAAGGCCAGCGCCCCGGCCAGCGCCAGCGTCTCATGCCTGCAGAGGTGGAGGGCAGGCATCTGACAACAGTAGGAAGGTTTGCAATGCGGGGATGAGGGGACACCAGAGGAGGCATTACCCATCTCCTCCTCCTCCCTTGCGTACTGTCAATGGGGGAGATGTTTGGTGACTCTGGAGAGTGGGGGGAATTGTTCCTTCCAACCAAGGTTCCAGGGAGCTGGCTCACCTCTCTAGCAGTTCCAACCTCAAGCGATGCCCAAGGGGAAGTGTGAGCAGCTCCAGGCCAGAGGCTACCCTCCTGTTGGCTTGCTGAAGCATGGTCACACCCAGGGGGCCTGTGGCCTGCAGGAGGGAATGGGGAGCTCAGGGAAATGGTAAGTGTATAGGGGCAGTTGGGCCTTGCCTGGCCTCAGCTCTAGGCCTGAAAGAAGTGACTTGGCAGGTGACCCACCTGGCAGTCCACCAATAGCAGGTGAAGGGTGATGCTCTCAGTATGGGGCTCCAAGAAAAGGCCACGGAGAGTATGCAGGACCTCTGGTTCCAGGGGCTGATTCTGGAGGCT
The DNA here is from genome assembly GCF_000181295.1 of Otolemur garnettii. Taxonomy (NCBI): domain Eukaryota; kingdom Metazoa; phylum Chordata; class Mammalia; order Primates; family Galagidae; genus Otolemur; species Otolemur garnettii. The sequence continues at coordinate 5,569,698 of NW_003852522.1, forward strand.
CAGCAGGTAGGAGGGAGTGTCATGGGGGCAGAAATAGACCTCAGCCTGTGGTCTTACAAAACATCTCTTCTCTTCATCTTCCTCCTCTTCGTCCCACCACAAGGCCTCTGGCTCTGGCCAGCTCTGACCAGGGGACATTTCCTGGGCACTAACCACTCTAGGCACAAGCTCACAGTATGTTGGGGGTTGTCCAGAGGGTGTCCAGGGGGGCTTGTTTGGTGCCTTGGCATGAAGCTGCCTATCAGAAGCTCTGAGACTGTTGGTGACAGTCCTGAGGAGAGCTGAGGCCTTCAGCAATACCGGGTCACTGCCTGTCTGGGGCAGGCCAGCTATGGGCATAGTGGAGGCTCCTGGAGTCATACAAGAATGGACATGGAAGTACACAGAGAAGTAGCTGGGTGGGTGTAGGGTCATCCATTATCCAGCCATAACAGGGTATCTCAGCTTCCCTTGGTGCAGCTTTGAATATGAACATCACCACCAGTAGAAATGCTATACACTAGGCTCAGCACCTATAGCTCAACCGGCTAAGGCGCCAGCCACGTACACCTAAGGTGGCGGGTTCGAATCCCCAGCCCGGACCCGCCAAAACAACAATGACAGCTGCAACCAAAAAATAGCCGGGCGTTGTGGCGGGCACCTGTGGTCCCAGCTACTTGGGAGGCGGAGGCAGGAGACTCGCTTGAGCCCAGGAGTTGGAGGTTGCTGTGAGCTGTAATGCCATGGCACTCTACCCAGGAGGACAGCTTGAGGCTCTGTCTCAAAAAAAAAAAAAAAAAAAAAAAAGAAATGCTATACACTTACGGATATTTCCAAAACATTCTTTGCCACCTCTTCTGTATTTTTGTGAATTCTGAATACTATGTTTTAAATTTGAATTCTTTATTTTTGCCCCTCTGGTCGAAGATGGCAAGCACTGACAAAATTAAAACATTTAAAAAATGTATTATTCAAAATTCACAAAACTACAGAAGTGTCAAGAAAATAAACTTATTAATGTTTCAAATGATGAATTTTATAAAATGTGTGGCGTATTTGCCTCTGGGGGCAATTACTGCTATAAACAGTGCCAAGACTTTTGGGGGAACTCTTTATCAAGAGTTTGATAATGTTCTAGGTGCTCAAAATCTGTCCAAGTTTCTCAGTATACTGAAAAAGGGCCAGAGTCCCCACAGTAGCTGACAAAACCCTCACAATCTGAGCCCCAGGGTCTCATTCTTGCTGCTTTATCTACATTCATTGGCTGAGTGAATAGTTCAAATTGTTGTTCCCACCCCAGGGTCTTTGCACTGGCTGTTCCTTCTGTCTGGGTCATTCTTACCCCTCAATTATACATTGTTCCTTCCCTCATTTCCTTTAATTTGTTTTTTCAGTGAGTCCTTTCCGGGGACTATAAAAATTGCAGGCTGCAGGCCCGAGGGTGGCTCATGCCTATAATCCTAGCACATCAGGTGGGCCATAGATGGGAGGATTGCTTGAGGAAGGGAGTTAGAGACCAGCTTCAGCAACACAATGGGATCCATCTGCACAAAAAATTTTTTAAAAAGTTAGTTACACATGGTGGCATGTGTCTACAGTCCCAGCTCCTTGTGAGGCTGAGGCAGGAGGATTGCTTGAGCCCAGGAATTTGATGTTGTAGTGAGCTATGATGCCATTGCACGTAGCCCAGGCAACAGTGATACCTTGCTCAATCAATCAACCAAATGCAACATCCACCTCCATCCTTATTTGCCTAACCTCCTGAACTTTGTTTTAATTTTTATCCCAAAACATACACAATTGACTTATTTTTGTGGTTCATGGTCTGTTGTTCTTCAATAGTATATTGCCTCACCTTGGGTAGGGATCTTTGTCTTTCTGGTTCACTGGTGTGTGTTCTAGCACTTAGCACTGGGCCTGCCATGCAGAGGGCTTGTGTTGAATTGGGGGGACACAAAAGGAGCAGGAGGAGACCTACATGGGGTGAGTCCTCTTTTAGGCAAGACAGTCAGAGTCAACTGCTTTGAGGAACTCCTATTGGGTGCAGGGGATCCACTCAGGAAAAGATTAAGGGAATGGGAATGTTCCCATCAATAGTGAGAACAGCAAATGCAAAGGTCCTGGGGCAGAAATAAGTCTGGAAAGTTCCAGCTACTGTGAGGAGGGTTCTGTGATTTGAATGAGAACAGATAGGCTTCTTGGAATAATTGTGAACATGTAAACATGCATTTTAAAGCATCTCCAAAGTTTCTGTGTTTTAGTTCACATGACAACATTGAGGGCATTACTAACCCCATTTTCCAAAGTAAGAAGTTGAGGCTTTGAGAGGTTCCATCACCTGCCCAGGAGTGCTCTGGTGGTGAACAGCAAAGCTGATCTCTGAGCTTTGTGTGTTCTAGCAGATCCTCACCTGGGTCAGAGTGGTCTTCTCTTGACCGCCCCATATACACCAAGTCTGCAGGCTGACTGTTGCTCCACTTCCTTTCCCAGGGGAGAGAGGGTAAAGAGACCTGCAATCTCAGTCTACATAGAACATCCCTCACCAGTACCCAGAAAAGCCCTGCATCCTATCACCCTGTATCAGTGGGTCTACTCAACCAAGGCGTGCTACCTCCAGGGGGTGTTTGCAATGTTGAAACATCTTTAGTAGTTACAGCTAGTCTGAAAAGGAGAGTGGCTTGCTATTGGCATCTAGCAGGTGGAGGCCAAGGATGTGTCCCAAAATGCTACAATGGACAGGACAGCCACTCCACAACCAAGAATTATGGGTCCCTCAATGTCAATAATGCTGATGTGGAGATGCTGGGTGTTTTCAAGGAGGCAGAGAAACAGTGAGCAAGGAGGCAGAGAAACAGTGAGTACCTGAGAGGCTGTATCTGAGCTGTGCTGTCCATGAGGGTGTCCTCACTAAGGCTGTACTGCAGAGGCCCCTGCCAAGTCACAGGCCTGCAGACCACAGCCCCTGTGGCCTGGGACAGGGGGTGCCGATTGGTCATATAACTGCAAACCAGGGCAGGTATACTGGGAAATTGCTCATCCTCCAGCTGTAAGAGGGCCATATGGAACACCTCAAAGTGTAGGACTGAGCCCCGCCAGCAATAGAAGATCACAGGGTGGCCCCCACAGGAACCAGAGGCACGAACCAGGAAGTCACAGTCTTGCTGAAGAAGAGTTTCAGCCTTCTGTGGATGGAGGACGGAGGGCAGGGGGTCTAAGGAATGAGCCCAGACTAGCAGTTAGTTGTGATTCCCTCCACGATGACCTCCCAAAACAAGAAAAGCCACCCTAGTGAAACCTCCGTGGGAGGCAAAGAGTAGGTAGCTTTGCATCAAACCATTTTCCTCTTTCTCATGAGCACCTACGCAGACTACATTTCCCAGATTCCCTTGCAGCCTGGGTCATCATGTGACAAGATCTTGTCAATGGGATGTGGGGTAAAAGTGCTGTGGGCAATATCCAGATCTGCCCCATGGAACTCTCCTGGTTCTGTCCCATATCTGTGGGCTGGATATCCCAAATCCATGGGGCATGGCAGGACCACAGATAGACTTGGCCTTTGGTCTGGATTTATGGAGCTCTGCATCCCTACTCCTCAGACACTTTGGACTATAGTCCAAGGTGACTGGGCTACAAGTCCATAAATACCTGATTATGTTTAGCTGGTGATATCTTGGGAATATTTGTTGCAGCCTCTGGTAGATGCTAACCAATGCAACTTCCAACCTGGTAAATTCACTGGGCTTGCTATGGGAATATGGCTTCAAGAAAAGCCATTAGCTGGATCCTTCCAGACTGTGGCCTCCTAAATTCCTCCTTTTAAAATATTTTCAAGTAGTCTTACTTCAGCTGTGGTGTCTGGTGTCAAAATAGGGTAGGAGGACCAGGCTCCAAAAGGCAAAACTTAGCTGGAGACGGGGGCTGGGGACCTAACAATAAATGTAGTAGGCACACATCTAGTCCTCACAATATGTTCCAGGTACTGCTTTAAATGTTATTTTAAGTATTTTTTTTTTTTTTGAGATAGAGTCTCACTTTGTCACCCTTTGTAGAGTGCTGTGGTGTCATAGCTCACAGCAACCTCAAACTCCCAGGCTCAAGCAATCCTCTTGCCTCAGTTTTTCATTTTTTGTAGAAATGGGGGGTGGGGTGGGAGGGTATCTTACTCTTGCTTAGGCTGGTCTCAAACACATGAGCTCAAGTGATCCACCTGCCTTGGCCTCCCAGAGTGCTGGGATTACAGGTGTGAGCCACTGAGCCCGGCCTAAACGTAATAGGAAGTATTAACTCCTGTAATTCTTATAACAAGGTCAGGTGGTAGGTAATATTATTCTCATTTTAAAGATAGGGAAAATGAGGCCCAGAGAGATCAAACATCTTGCCCAAGGCTACAGAGGATATAAGTTGGAGGGTTGACATTCAAGCCTTTGATGCCTGGATTCAGAGTGTGGGATTTTAACTGCTAAGCGATACTGTCACTCATGATTTTTCTCTTTTTTTAAGAGACAGGAGCTCACTCTGTCACCCGTGCTGGAGTGCAGTGGCGTTATCATAGCTCACTGTAGCTTAAATACCTTGGGGCTCAAATGATTCTCCTGCCTCAGCCTCCCAAGTAGCTGGGACTACAGATACCCAAAAAACCCAGCTAATTTTTAAAAATTTTTTATAATAAGTGATGGGTTCTCATTATGTTACTCAGGCTGGTCTTGAACCAGTGGCCTGAAGTGATCCTCCCAAAGTGCTAAGATTATAGGCATGAGCCACTGTGTCTGAAATCATTAAATCTCATGATTTCATTGGCTTTTCAGTGTTTGAGGTCTCCTGAGGATAAGACCTGAGGGTGGCAGGGAACTTCAAATTGAGAGAGAAATGCCAGGAGGCAGATGGGAAGGGGGGAGAGATGGACAGGACCAAGAGTAGTTTGGGAGTCTTTAGGACCCTTCTCTATCTCTCTATCAGCATCTTCAACACCATCCTAAAGAAAATGAGAATTTAAATATAAAGAGTGACAATTCCCAGGCAGTCAAACTTCAAAACTGAGTGGTTCCCATCCACCTCTCTCAATAGACTCTGGCCCTAAGCCCCCTGACAGGACCCAGGTAGGTCAAGGTTGGAGAGGTTCTCCCTAGATGGAGCTGAGGCCCTGCAGGAGGTAGTACCTGGCGGGACAGGGGGCCACAGTACCAGGGTTGGTTAGCAAGATCCTCTCCATCCTGAGGCACCTGCATGGAACTCTTCAGAATAGATGGTGCCAGGGAAGAGCTCTGCACTGTCAACAGGCCTCAGTCTTCCATATCTGTAAAATGTGACTAATTAGCTTTGCCTCCAGAGTGGCTGGGTCAGCTCCTTCTATGCTCTTCTTGGTTTTGGAGGCAGTAGCTCATATTCTATCATACCTTAAAATGAAACAATGTGGCGAGAATATACAGGGTGCCCCAAAAGTCACCATACATAGGGAAAATGGGAAATTGTAGCTAAATGTACCCTTATTTAAAGTATTCATTACAAAATTTTATAAAAAGGTAACCAATATAGAGAGAATATTTTGAAAAGTTATGTTTGGAGACTTTGGGGACTCTGTTTACACACACACACTCAGCCTTCCCTATTGGCAGGTATTGTACCTGCAGAACCAACCAACTGAAAATAAAAAATGTTTAGAAAAAAATACATGCAATACAAAATACCAATGCAATAAAAAATGATATGGTATAATAGTGATTTATATTATATTAGATATTAGCAATAATCCAGAGATGATTTACACTATTCAGGAAGATGCTCAGGTTTTAGGCACATGCAACATTTTATATCAGGTACTTGAGCATCTGCAGATTTTGGTATCTGAGGGCATGCTGGAAGCAACCCCCCACGGCTACTGGGGATGAAGGATGACTGCATATACATATACAAAATGTAAATGTATGTTATATAAACATATATATTGTAAATTAAACGAGTTACTTGTAGCCAGATTTCATATATATGTTTTATATAAACAACACAAATTTTTTAAGAAATATGTTTAAATATACAAAAGTAAAATTATAAATATTATTTATTATATATCATATTTGTGTATTACATACAGTAATGCATAGTACAGAGGATGCTGAAAAAGTGTACGCATTTTAAGAAAGGAAAAATCTAGATTAAAATTGTGATACTCAATATATACCAATAACAAAAGATAATTACAAGTCATGTTGAGCACCTCTTGCAATTGCAGAAGTCCAATGTGACCTGAGTGTTACAGATTTAATACAGCTTTTTCCTTTCTTAAAATGTGTATACTTTTTTGGCACCCTCTGAATTTAATATATTTACATATAATATATGTTCATATTTATGTAAAAATATAAAATCTGGCTATGAATAACTTAATTAGGATTGGCTGTGATGCTATGGAAACAGCATGTATCTACTACAGTCTTACAAAGGAAGAAGATGTAACACACCCATTACTTTCAAAGGTAATGTAATTTTTATAAAGTGAAAAAATTAACAAAGATGATGTCACACCACCATGTTTTGTAAAAATTCAATTAATGAGCCCACATTTATGGGACACCAAAGGTGTGGCAGACAGCTATTCTAGGCATTAGAGACCCACTGTGAACAAATGGATAGGAATCCCTGCTTGGGGAAGGGGGGATGACTAAGAAATAATTAGATGATAGAGTACACCAGAGAGTGTCAGGCAGAAAAACCAAACCCAGGACAGGATATGATGAAGGTTCCAGTGGTGGGGCAAAAATTCTTGGTAGTGTGGCCAGGAAGGGCCTCACAGAGTAAAAATGGTAGGATTCTGAGGGAGTGAGCCTAGTGACTCTCTGAATAAAAAGAAAAAAAAGTTCCAGGTAGTAGGAATTTAGGTAACTTATAAATATGTCCAAGTTTCTCACCAATCCATGTACACACTCCAGGATTCTCAGGATGTGTGCAAACCTAACCCATACATTTTTTTAGGTTATAACACCATTGTGAAGGTTCTTAAAAGGTCATATTTTGTAGAAATGTCAGAAAACTGCCAATTTGGAATTGGCAGATTCTTCTCATATTTTGAAATGAATACAATTTATTTTTTCTATTGTTTCTAGCTTTTTTTTTTTTTTTAGACAGAGTCTCACTCTGTCGCCCTGCGTAGAGTGCCTTGGCGTCATAGCTCACAGCAACCTCAAATTCTTGGGCTCAAGTGACTCTCTTGCCTCAGCCTCCTGAGGAGCTGGGAATAGAGGCACCTGCCACAGAGCCCAGCTAGTTTTTCTATTTTTAGTATAGATTCTCACTAGTTTCTCTATTTTTAGTAGATACAGGATCTCACTTTTCTTCAGGATGGAACTCCTGAACTCAAGCAATCTACCCATCTCAGTCTCCCAGAGTGCTAGGATTATAGGCATGAGCCACCACACCCAGCCACAATTTGTTATTACGATGGTCCAATGTAGGTCTCAGACATTTTGGTAGTTTCCTGATAATCTCACAAGTCTTCGGGGCAGTGTGTCTTAAGTGTCTGGTGGGAAAAACTGCTGTGCGTGGAAAGGAAGAGGAGAATATGCTCTTACCCTCCCCCAGCCCCTTCCCCCCAGGCCTTGATCTGGAGGGGTCTTTAGGGAAATAGCGCCAGGATTCTAGCCTCCTGAGTCAGCAGGCCTAGAAGCGGATGGAAGTTTCTAGACCCGCCCTTGCCCTCGCAGCTTCAGGGGTAGAGAGCTGGCTACAGGTGCTGCATACCTGAAACCAGGTGTGTCTTCAGAATGCCTGTGCACTTCCTATTTGTCAGCTGGCCAGGACTGGCCTTGGTCTTAAGACTTAAGAGACTCCCAAACCCAACTACCTCTTGGTTGGTAGAGAGTGCAAGTGGATCACTGGCAAGGCTCTTATTAGTTTGAGGACACATGTATATGGCAGGGGTGGAGTGAGGGGACACCAGCATAGATAGCATGGACACAGATAGACTCAAGGACTCACACTTGACATTAAGCAAACACTAATTTGTTGAGCACCTACTGTGTGCCAGGCTCTGTTTCTAGACCCTGAAGATACAATGATGACACTGACAAGATGAAGGCCCAGCCTGCATCACCCTGCCCTGCCCTCCCGAGCTCCCAGTCTGCTGGGTAAGGCAGACACACAAGAACACAAAGAATGAAGAAGATAATTTTTTGGAGTAATCAATGAAGACGATAAGACAGATTTAATAAAGAATGTTGGAAGGGTGGACGTGGGCTATCTTAAATAGCAAAGTCAGGACAGGCTTCTCCCATGAGGTGATGTGGGAACTGAGACCTCAGTACAGAAGGATGGAGTTAGGGAAAGATTTGGAGGTGTCATCCAGGTTGAGGGGCAGGGGATACAGCAAGTGCAAAGGTCTGTAGGTGAGATGGAGCTTGGTTTTTAACGTCTTACCTCATCAGGGAGGCTGGTGTGGCTGGAATACAATGAATGTGGAGCACAGGGGAGGACATGAAGTTAGGGAGACCAGTACGGGAGGCCATGCAGGAACTGGTGCACCCTGAATTTTAAACTCAGTGGGAGGGAGTGGGAACCCTGCAAGGGTTTTAAGTGAAGGAGGGACACAATCTGATTCATAGTTTAAAAAGGTCACTCCTGCAAAAATAGAAACAGAGAGTCTTTCACGCTGCACAGGAAACACACCTAGAGGGGCACGCCTAGGTGCGCCTGGCTACACAGACATGCCTGGCACGCGGCGACCCCACTCACTCACTCTGAGGCCTCTTCTGTTTCCGCGAACCCCGCCAGGTCCTTCCTGAGAGCTGCTGGCCCCACCTGGAAGAAGAGGATTCCCCACCCCCAGTAACCCCCTGGTCCTGGATCTGTCCGGAGGCTCCACTCACCCGGGCAGGACCCGCGGGGCTCCCACATGCCTGGGGCCAGGCGGAAGCCTGAGGCTCTGCGGCTCCCGGCCGCTGCCCACAGCACCCCTGCTCCCCGCCCTAGCAGGTCAGGCCTCCCAGGGTGGGCCGCACCCAAGTGAGAGCCAAGCCCAGTCACCTGGCCACTCCCGCTTCAGACTCCTCCCCACGCAGACCCCGCCTCCAACCCAACCAGCCCCGCTTTCACCCTCCTCTGGTTTTCGCTCCGCCTCCTTAGCACTTTTTTTCTACTAATCACGCCCCCTGTGGATACTCTCCCCTTTGGGGAACTCAGCCCAGCCCTTCCTTCCGGTGGCCCCGCCCCTTAAACGTAGCACCACCCAAATGCCCACGCCCCTTCGTAACTCCTTCCCTGACTCCAGGCCCTTTGAGACCCACGTAGAGTGGGGGAGTGTCTCTCTCCTTGGCCACCGCACCCGGAACTCGGTCTAACGCCCCCTAGTGGTTACAAGAATAAAAAAAGATGGGGCCATCCCCTTGGGCTTTCACGTCTCGAGATGCGTGGCGGCTGGCGGCTGTGACGTCCTGGAGAGGAAGGAGCTTTCTCCAGACTGCCCCCTTGGGTTTCCCGGAAAGGAGAGCTAGTTGGGTGGCAGGTTTTCTGGAGGAATTTGCGGGAAAACACGACAGCCTCCTCCAGAGGCAGCACGTTGGTGCTGGGCAGAACTTAGGGGAAGGTGGAGGGCAAAGCTCTCAGGTGATTTCCTAGGTAGCAGGAAGTGGAGGCTTCCAGCTGTATTTCTGGAGACAGAAAAGGTGGTCATGTTTATTAACAAGGGCTCATCATAGTAACAGTCTTGAAAGCTGTAGTTGCAGTTAAGCATTTTTGAGCACTTACTGTATACCAGGACCCTTTTGCTTGCTCGGCCCGCCTCAAGGCATTTACTTTTCACATAGAACACCCTAAAAGGGTCGCTGTTGCTATTTTCATCATCAAGCACAGGGCAACTAAAACATTTGCCCAAGTTGACACAGCTTCGTGAGTGGTAGAGGTGGGATTTGAACCTAGATCCCTGGGGCGCTATCCTGTCTGCCTAGTTTTTATCGTTGTGAGTCCACTATCTCTGATCCTCATGATATTTCTGTGCCGTGAAAGTTGCTCATTTTACAGACGAGGAAAGTGACTCGTAGAAAGCCAAAGATGTTTGAGGATGAAGTTTTGATGGTTGTAGAGCTGCAAAGGAGGGAATTTTTAGACTAGGCTCCCCACGCCCCTTCCGTATGGCTCGGAAGGGCAGCCTTTCAACCTTAACTCCCATCCTGCCTAGTTTTGGTGCAGTAGGAGGGTACGGGGTCTGTCCAGTGAAGGAGTCTAGCGCCCCCTAGTGGTTACAAGAATAAGAACAGAAACCCCGGGCGAAGAGTATTCAGATGGAGGGGGAGAGGGGTGGAAGGGCAGTAGGAGACCTCTTAATGAAGATAATTTCACCTAATAATTGTAAGGTAAGGGCTGTGAAGACAGCGAATGTTTGCTAAATAAATGAATTAATGAATCACACTTGAAATCTATAAGAAGAGGAGTAATAGTGGTTTGGATTTGTGGGGTGGTAATGGCTGGAAGTTAAACACGTGGATTTGGGATGACATAGGTGGAGCTGATAGAGCTTTCAGTCTTTTCTTAAATTCATTCAACAAATATTTATAGAGCACATATATATGCCAGATGCTGGGTAGGGGAGGGGCCAGCAGTGAACGAAGGAGACACAGATTCCTAAGTAGACATACTTCTAAGAAAGAAGTATGGTAAATATCCACTTTGTCAGAGGACAGATAGAGGCTTAGTGCAGGGAATTGGATAGGGTGTGATTGGGTGGGGCAAAGGCTGTGAAGTGAAATAGGGAGGTCTGAGAAGACTTCATGAGAAGGTGACATTTGAGAAAAGAACTGTGAAGGAGTTAGCCAGGAAGTTGCTTGAGGTGGAAGACAAAGGCCCCTTAGGCAGCACCTCACCTGGCATGTTGGAGGCACATTAAGGAGGCCCCTGCTGGCTGCAGCAGAGTAAACAGAGGGAGAGAGAGGGAAAGGGGACAGCAGGGAAGTGATGGGCTCAGATTGTCCAGGATCTGTGGGCTACAGGGAGGACTTAGGCTTTTACCCAGAGGAAAGTGGGAGCCATGGAAGATTGTGGTGGGTTGGGGAGAGCTGTCTCAGGTGCTCACAGGTGCCCTCTTGCTGCTGGAGTGAGGACAGAGTGTGGAGGGGGTGAGAGCTAGAGTTGGGCAATCAAGTGGAGGTGACTGCACTCGTCCAGACAGTGAGAGTGGGTCTTGACCAGGCTGGAGGCAGAAGAGGGGTAACAAGTGGGCAGAGTCCAGGTGTGTTTCAGAGGAGGCACTGCTCATTATGCCAATGGCTTGGATGTGGAGGAAAGTAGCCAGCCTCCTAGCCTAGCTAGCCTGATTCTCCCAGCCCCCCACTCCCCTGGGTGCCCAGGCTTCTGTTGACCTGGTAGAGGAAAGAGAGGCCAGATTTAGTGTGGAAGGCGTGGGGTGGGGCTGGGCTGCAGGTACCCCCCTCCTCCCCATGGCTGGCTCCTCCTCCACCCCCTCCCAGGGCGACAGTTACAGGCAAAGAAGAGGAAGTGGTAGCACAAGCTATCACTCCACAGGCGGGCGGGTGGGCGGTGGAGGCCACGTCGGTGCACAGGCCGGCCGGGGCAGGCAGCAGCCATGGAGCTGTGGCGCCAGTGCACCCACTGGCTGATCCAGTGCCGTGTGCTGCCACCCAGCCATCGTGTGACCTGGGAGGGGGCTCAGGTGTGTGAACTGGCACAGGCCCTTCGAGATGGAGTTCTTCTGTGCCAGCTGCTCAACAATCTTCTACCCCATGCTGTCAACCTACGGGAGGTCAACCTGCGTCCCCAGATGTCTCAGGTGAGCCTGGCACTGGCTGATGTGACTTGGGGTAGAGGTGGGGGGTGCCCCAGGCTGACACAGAAGGGCTAATGCACTCTTGCTCTAAGCAGGAGTAGTGGGGGTGGGGGGGGGTGGGGTATACTTTCAGGTCTTAGGCTGGCCCAGGGGGTGGTAATACACTGAGATTCTGTGATGGCTCTCCCCAAGGCTAACAGGCCTCCAGAGTGCATTAATGGGCTCTAAGTTTTCCTGTATCCAGGCTGAGAACTGGCAAACCAGGGGTTAACTATCTCAAGCCTCCCAGGATGATTGTACTGATTGATATTCAAGCCCCCAGATGGGAGTCAGGCCTGGGGGTGCCTGAGAACCCCCTGGGTTTGGCCAATAGGGTGCCTGACACTTTTGAATGCTTTGCCCCCTCCATACCCCCAAATTCTGGCTGTGGGGGAGGGGCCTCCACCAACTTCTTCCCCCACATGCTTCTCCTCCTCTGAGGCCCTGGGCCCCTTCCTTCCCCTCACATCTTCCTTCCTCTTGGCTTCCTGCCTGGGCCCAGGACAGCATGGGGCAGGTGGGAAGGGGGCTACAGCCCCCCAGGCTCTGGGTTTCCTCTCTCCCTTTTTCCCAGGTGGGGGACACTGAGGAAGGATCTGGTCTTGGGGCTTAGAGAGCACATCCTAGGGTTCTGGAGCCTAAAAAGTGCCACTTTCTCTGCAAGGATTTCTGTAGGGCCCAAGGGCTGAGGGGTGAGGTGGATTTCACTGTCCCCCCTCCCCCAGGCCCCAATGGCTCAGGAAATATATTCAAATCCCTATTTGAATGTGGTTGGGGTGAGGGTGGTTATGCGACTTGATCCTGTCACTGTAACACCTTGTCTGGGTCCCCAAAGCTGCTGGGCAGGAACAGGGAACAGGGTGGGATTGGGATCTGGTCTTGTCCTGAGGATCCATGCTTTGGGGGGCTCCTGGAGGATGGCAAGTGGGGGGAGACTGGTTGGGGCATGGCCTCCTCACTGTTCTGAGGTGTCAGCTAAGAGAAAGAGAAGTAACTGCTTGTGGGGGTCCCTGGGGGCTTTCCAGGGGCAGGGCCACTGGTGGAAGAGGTAGGAGGGATTTACCCCTCCTCTCAGAAGGAGGAGGGAGCCCCAGAACCCAAACACTCCTCTATACCCCACCCCCACACACTATGGCCAGCCCCTCTGGCCACAGACCATCCCAAATTTGCCTGCATTTGCTTGAGTTCTTTGTGTCTGCCAGGGCATGAGGAAGTAGCCATGGATCTGTCAGGCTGCAGATCTGGTAGGGGGTTAAGGCCCTTTGTGATAATTCAATAGCAGCTAATGGGAAAGTGGATGGACTTAAGAATGAACTTCTTCTATTGTATGTGTCTGAGCTAAAGCTGGTGGGTGAGGGTGCATGGCCTTGATCTCTAGGGGAGCAGCTGTACTCCAGGGATAGTCCTAATTCTCTCTACCAGATAATGCTGGAAACCCAGGTTCAGCCCTCAAAGTGCTCCTAGATTAGGGGAGACAGAAAAAGACACCCCCAGTTCTGTGTAGTCTGTGCTGGGGGCCCTGGGGTGAGGGCAGGACATTGCCTGGGGGAGTTGGGCTTTATTCAGGAGGGTACATTTATGATAAGGTATTGAAGAGTAAGTAGGAGCTTTCTCATTGTTCTGGCTTCCTGTGTCTAGCTGTGTCAGGCCCCAGGCAAAGAAGGGGTGTATCCTGACCCTTTCCATCTGGGTAGGGTCTCATTCTTGCCTCTGCCCATTTTGCCTCATTGTGAAGCTCAGCCCTGTGCCTGGTATGTATGTAGCAGGAATATGTGTGGAAAGCTGATAGGTACTCACAATAATTCAGAGGAAGGTGCCACAGGAACATTTCTGGGTTTCTGAGTGCCTGTCAGCAGATTTAAGGTGAGGCCATGAACAATCTAAGTGATGTGAAAAGATAAAGAGAGAAAAGGGAAGGTGCTCCTGATGGAAGAATGGCATAAGTAAAGTTGTGGAGGCTGGAATTAGAATTCTTCCAAGTTCCTCTCATTTGTTTTCAGAGTTCCTTACTTTTGCTCCATTGTTTCCAGGGAAGAGGGTAGTAAAAACATATTAATTCATGTACCCACCCACCCACTCATCCACCATCCATTCATCCATCTATCTATCCATCCATCCATCTACTTATCCATTCATCCATCTATCCATCTATCCTTTCATCAATGCATTCACCTATCCATTATCCACCTATCCATCCACTCACTTACCTATCCATCTATTCATCCATCCATCCACCCATCTACTCATTCATTCATCCATGCATCCACCCTTTGATCCATCCACCTATCCAACCTTCCATCTATCCATCCATCCTTCTATCCATCTATCCACTTATCCGTTCATCAATCTATCCATCTATCCTTTCATCAGTCCATCCACCTACCCACTTATTCACCTATCTATCCACTCACTTACCTATCCAGCCATCCATGCACCTAGTCATTCAACCACCCACCCATCTTCTGTCCACCCACCCATTCTTCCATGCATCCACCCATCTCTCTATCCTTCTATCTATCTTTCCCTCCCTCCCTCCATCCATCTATCCATGCACCCACCTATCCATCCATCCATGCACCTAGTCATTCACCCACCCACCCACCTTCTGTCTACCCACCCATTCTTCCATGCATCCACCCATCTCTCTATCCTTCCATCTATCTTTCCCTCTAACCATCTATCCGTCAACCCATCTGCCCATCTATCTGTTCTCCCACCCATCCACTCATCCACCCTTCCATTCATCCATTCACCCACCCTTTCACACATCTACTTATCCTCCCATCCTTCCATCTATTCCTCCATTCACCCATCTACTATTCAATACAGCCAATGATCCAACAATGATCTAGGCCCTATTCTTGGTGCTGGGGACAGTGGGAATAAGATACATGCAAGCCCCTGCTGTCAAGAAGGTTGCCTTCTAGTGTGCGTGGGCTGCGGGGAGCAAATAAAGGGAGCACATACATAGTCAGGAGGGTGCCTGCTGCTATGGAGGAAAGGAGGGAAGGAGGCTTATCAGGAGAGGAGGCTTGGGAGTGGATGGGGATTCAGGAGGCCTCACTGAAAGGCCATATTGGATCAGAGACCTGGGGAAAGTAAGGGACAGAGTTCTGTGGATTTGGAGAAATGGTGTCCTGGGCAGCACGTACTGTTGGTGCAAAGGTCCTGAGGCAGGCTCCAGTTGGTGACTGTATATTCAGGGAAATGACTGGCCTGGCTGGTGGGAATGATGAGGGCAGATAAAATTGGAGTGAATCTCTAAGCCAGAGGGTCCCTTTGAGACCTGAGGCTCAGAGAGAGCAGGATACCATCATGAGCAGCCACAGCTATACACAGGCATCAACCATCCTTCACTGCTCTCTTGGAGTCTAGAATCTGGCTGCAGAGATGGAACTTGAAGGCCAAAGAAGTGGAGAAGAAGGGACAATTTGTGGTGAAGACCCATCAAGATGTGGGAGCTGGTTAGACTCAGGGTGGACGCATGTCCTGGGGCCCAGATGAAATAAATGTCCCCACCTCTCATAAATAGCACTGAGACAGGAAACAGAGAAGGTGGGACAGTTGGAGTAGGGGATGGGACTCTGGGGTCGGAGGGAGTGGTGGCTTGGAGGAAACAGACCTGAGTTCAACTTCTGGCACTACCACTTCCTAGCCTCACCTCACTGAGCTTCAGTTTCCTCATCTATGAAATGTGTTTAAAAACAGCAGATTTTTTAGAGGGGAGGGGAAGACTGCTGTGATGTTTTAATACTGCTTAGTCCAGTGTCTGGCACCTGCCAAATTCTCACTAAAAAGTCCTTTTAGGAAAGATATCAGGTGGTGAGGGGGTATGCAGTGTAAAACCCCAAGTTGGCATTTGGGCTAGGATCATCATTCTCAACTAGGGAGACTTTGCTCTCCATCCCTGCTGTCCCCTGGTTTTGGCAATATTGAGAAATGTTTTTGGTTGTCACAACTAGAGCAGCCCTGCTACTGTATGGAGTGAATGGAGGCCAGGGACACTGCTCAGTACCCTGTAGCCAGACCACAGAAAATGATCCAGTCCCAGTTGTGAACAGTGCCAAGGCCAAGGAGCCTTGGGCCTGGGGCCAGGGTGGGAATTCAAATTATACATTAGTATCATTCAAATTTTAAAACACATAAAAACATATATGTGGAAAAATTTAACTCCTAGTCTTGTTTCTTTTTAAAACATGGCTGCACTATATCCCACCATTTAACAAACTTTTATTTTGCTTGCTATATTCTAGACCTTAGTCTAAGCCAGGAGCCGGCAAAACTAAAATCTGAGGGCAATGTCTGGATCATAATGTGTTTTTGTAAATACAATTTTATTGTCACACAGCCATGCCCATTCATTTATGTGTTGTGGCTGCTGCTTCTGTGCTGCCATGGCAGAGTTGAGTAGTTGCTCCACTGACCGGCCAGTGGAGCTGAAGATATTTACTGTATGGACCTTTGCAGGAAAAATATGCCCATCTCTAGTCTAAATACTTTTTCTACAGTAATCCATTTAATCTCCATAGCAACCTAAGAGGTAGATAGTATCATTATCTCCATTCTTCATATGGGGAAATTGAGGCACAAGGCAGTTAAGTAACTTGTCCTGGGTCATCCACCTTGAAAGTGGAAGGGTTGGAATTTGAATCGAGGCAGCCTGGTCCCAGGGTTCCTTATGTGTAGCAATTACTCTAAATGGCCTCCATCCCATTTGTATGGCTAGACAATCACTTATGTGACCCTCTGTCCTATGATGGACACTTGGATTGTGTCAGGCTTTAGTTATGACAAGCTTATTGCAATCAATAACCTTGTCTATGGATCATAAGTGTCCTTAATCACCCTTTAACCCCCACATAGACACAAAAAGTAACCATGTGAGGTGATGGATGTGTTGATTAATTTGATTGTGGTAATCATTACACAATGTAAGTGTATGTGTGTATCAAATCATCATGTTGTGTGCCTTGAATATATACAATGTTTATTTGTCCATTATCTGTCAATAAAGCTGAGGTTAATAAAAGAATTTCCTGGCCTGGCATAGTGGCTTACACCTGTAATCCCAGCTCTCTGAGAGGCCAAGACAGGAGGATAACCTAAGGTTAGAAGTTTGACACTAGCCTGTGCTAGAGTGAGACTTCATTTCTATTAGAAATAGAAAAAAATTACCCAGGGAAACGGTGAGACTCTATCTATCTATCTAAATAAATAAATAAAAGAAAAATGAAAAAATTAGCCTTGCATTGTGGTATGTATGCACTTGTGATTCCAGCTATTTAGGAGGCTGAGGCAAGAGCATTGCTTGAGCCCAGAAGTTTGTGGTTGCAGTGAGCTATGATGATGCCATTGCATTCTAGCCTGGGCAATAGAATCTCTCTCTCTCTCTCTCTGAAAGGATTTTCCTATTCTATAATACAATTCTAAAGAAAGTTGCATTTTTCAGGTCTCACACTGCTGTGTGACTTTGGACATGTTAGTTAACTTCTCTGTGCCTCTGTTGCCTCAACTACAAAATGAGTTTAATAAATCTATATTTTCAAGTATTGTCACGAAGGATAAGTGCTTATTACAAAGAACATAGAAAAGTATTTAGCTGCTTTACAATCATGCATTGCTTAACAGCAGGGGTCTGTGCTGAGAAATGCATGGTTAGACAATTGTGCACTTACACATACCTAGGCAGTTCAGACTGCACACACCTAGGCTGTGTGGTCTAGCCTATTGCTCCTAGGATATAGACCTGTGCATCAGAGGGAACTGTACTGAATACTGTAGGCAGTTGTAACAAGTGATGAGAGTTTGTGTTTCTAAACATAGAAAAAGTACAGTAAAAATATGGGAATTATAATCGTATGGAACCATCATTGTACATGTGGCGGGCGTGTCACTGGCAGAAACATCCTTAAGTGATGCATGAGTGTGTTATTACTGCCACCATATTTATAATTATCTTACATAATTATCTGTGAGCGATATATACATGGGATAATTTTTTTTAAGTGATAAGGTCTTACTTTATCATCTAGGCCAGAATGCATTGGTGTAATCCTAGCTCACTGCAGCCTCCAACTCCTGGGCTCAAGTGATCCTTCTGCCTCAGTCTCCCAAGTAGCTGGGACTATAAGCGAATATCACCACATCCAGTTAATTAAAAACATTTTTTTTTTTT
>NW_003852522.1:5590089-5592242 GCF_000181295.1 Otolemur garnettii
CTGGTTTGGGTATCAAGGTGATGTTTGCTTCATAGAATGTGTTGGGTAGTATTCCGTCTTTTTCAATATTTTGGAGTTTTGTTATGTTTCCCAGACTGGTCTCAAACTCCGAGCCTCAAGGGATCCCCCTGACTTGGCCTCCCAGAGTGCTGAGATTATAGGTGTTAGCCACTGTGCCCAACCCAGACATGAGATTTATGGGCTAAAGTTTATGGGCCTTTGTGTTTTTGATAGATATTGCCAAATTGTTCTCCTTATGGAATTGTTTCCACATCGACTATTCCAATTACGCTGCCACCAGTAATGTGTGAGAGTGCTTATTTCTCTACCATCTCACAGACTGTCCTGTTGTCTAGCTTTTGAAGCTTTGTCAGCTTGATGGGTGGTAAATGAAGCTTGTTACAGCTCAATTTATATTTTGTCTTATTCTGGATAAAGCTGAGCCTCTTTTCCTGTGTTTGAGAGCTAATTTATAGATCTGTCTGGGAAATAACATCTGTTCATATCATCTGCCCACTAATTTTTCCCCTTCTAGAAGTATGATCTTTTCCTTATTGATTTTTAGGAGCTCCTTATATATTAGGCTGGCTTAAATGTCAAAGCAGTGGTTAGCAGCCTTGTGATCTTGAAGAAAAAAGTTAGTTAGCCTGTCTGATCCCTCATTGTTTTATCTATAAAATGGACATGTCAATAGTCTCTTTATCTCAGAGAATTAAACATAAGAAGGTTAATTAAATTCTTGGCACAATGATAGATATATCTAGCAAGTGCTAAATGAATCAAATGTCTGTTAATTTGATTTCATTGAGGAGCCTGTAGGCCATGGTCTGTGAGTCATGTTAGGTAATGTTAGCTGCTATGACAAAGTGCATGGTTTCAGTAATGATGAGAGTCTACCTCTTATATCATAATTCAGTTTGGGTCACCTAGATTGTTGGAAGAGGATGGCCTTAACTTTATAAATCCCTGTACGGCAGTGGTTCTCAACCTTCCTAATGCTGCGACCCTTTAATACAGTTCCTTATGTTGTGGTAACCCCCAACCATAGAATTATCTTCATTGCTACTTCATAACTGTAATTTTGCTACTGTTATGAATCATAATGTAAATATCTGATATGCAGGATGTATTTAGGCGACCCCTGTGAAAGGGTCATTCGACCCCCAAAGGGGTTGTGACCCACAGGTTGAGAACCCCTGCTCTAGGGCACTGGTTCCTTTCATCTCACTGACCTACTCTCCTGAGTCTTAGAATCTTTTCTGGTGGAGAAAGATTGCCATGGGAGGGTGTCATGGGCCAGGCCTGGAAGTGGCACCGTCACCTCCACTCTTGTTCTATTGTCTGGAACTTGGTCATAAGGCTCCATCCACTTGCAAGAGAGACTAGGAATGAGGTTTAGCTGGGAGTTGAGGAGGAAGAGTAAGTGGGTTGTGTGGACATAGAGAAGTCAGTGCCCTATAATCTCAGAGAAGGGCCTAACTGGCTTCAGAAATGCTGGTCTTGGTTATGGTGGCTCAAACCTATAATCCCAGCGCTTTGGGAGGCCGAGGTGGGAGGATCGCTTGAGCTCAGGAATTTGAGCTTGGCAAGACAGCAAGACTTCATCTCTACTAAAAATAATAAAAGCCAGCTGGATGTGGTGCTGCATCTTCAGGCTTAGTTACCTGGGAGCCTGAGGCAGGAGGATCATTTGAGTCCAAGAGTTTGAGCCTGCTGTGAGCTATGATCGCTCCACTGCACTCAAACCTGGGCCACAGAGTGAGAGCCTGTCTCAAAACAAAAACAAAGAAAAAGAAATAGAAATGGGTGTCTAGAGGAAATGTCCTGGGATGAAGAATGAGGAGGACCTGAGCTAAGTCCAGGGGGAGGTATTCAGCTGGAGATGAGAGTTCTTGGTGGCACCAAATCTCAGTGCAGTGAGTCAGGGTAACTGGAGACCTTCTCTCAACATTCCTGTTAGGGCCAAACATGAAGGGAAACCTGGGAAGGCCAGCCTTTGGTGCTGTGCCTTCTGTTCCATCCCATTCTGTTGTGTTCAACAGAAATGGGCTAAGGGCTAAGAGGTGTCACCCTTCAGGACTTTCACTGAGGAGGTTAGAAATCCTCCTCCCTTCTGTACTCACAGCCCTCTCATGAGTCCCCATTGCCCTGGG
>NW_003852522.1:5592558-5593788 GCF_000181295.1 Otolemur garnettii
GCCCGGCTATTTTTTTGTTGCAGTTTGGCCTGGGTGGGGTTTGAACCCACCACCCTTGGTATATGTGGCTGGCACCTTACCCACTGAGCCACAGGCGCTGCCCTGCACATACTGTTCTTTATCTCTCTTCCCTGAGATACTCACTGTGATTGTTCCCTTACTGTCTACAGATTTCTGTTCAGAGAGATTTTGCCTCCTTTGCCTATTCCTACCCCCCCCACCCCGCAATTTCCCATTCCCTTCCTTATTTTATTTTTCTCCATCACACTTACTGGTTTCTACCCTACCATAGTTTTTAGTTGTTTGCTTTCTAGCTGCTCCCACTAGCATGACAGGACAAGGATTTTTGTCTATTTTGTTCAGAATGGTATCTACAGTGCCTCAGGGCAGCACCTGGCACATAGTAGGTGTTCAATTAATTACTGAATTATGAATGACTCTATTCACTTCATTCATTCACTTAATGGAGGGGCCAGCAAACTGTAACTCAGGGGCCTGAGCTATCTCATTCTGTACACAGAATCTCACATCAGTTAAACACAGTCAGGCCTGTTTGTCGACATTCTGTCTTTGGGCTCTTCCAAACCACAGCAGGAGAGCCAAGTACTCAAGACCTTATGAACTGCAAGGCTGAAAATAACTTCAACCTGCTCTTTACAGAAGGCACTTGCTGATCCCTAGCTTAGTAGGTATTTGTTAAGCGGTGGGGTCTCCTTCTTGCTCAGTCTGGTCTCAAACCCCCGATCTTCCCACCTCGGCCTACTCTGAGTGCTTAGGATTACAGGTGTGACCACTGCACCAGGCCTCTGCTTGTTTTCTTTGCTAACTCTCAGAAAGTGGGCAGGCCCTGAGAGTATGCTGGATAAGTGTAGCTGGCTTCTAGAGATCTTACCACATTGTAGAGATAGATAGTCCTCCTTTGAGATCAGGGGTGGTGTTCTGAGGAGAAACTTGGCAGGCAGATCCCTTGACAGACAGTGGAAGAAATAATTCAGTATTCAGTTGGAAAAGTTAAAGATTTGAGGAAATTCTAAACACATCCTGCAGAAGTTTCAATTAAGTCTGAGATAACATGACATAAAATCCAACCCACACTGGCTCAGTAAAAAGTAATATCTATTAGCTCACATATCTGAGAAGTTTAGGAGCAAATGCCTTCAGGAATGGCTGGATCCAGGGTCTCAGACAATATCTTTTTCTTTTCTTCTTTTTTTTTTTTTTTTGAGACAG
>NW_003852522.1:5594309-5600329 GCF_000181295.1 Otolemur garnettii
GAGCCTCAGACAATATCTTAGGACTCCCTTTCTTACCCCTGCTCTTCCCATCTCTTAACTCTGCCCTTTTGAGTGTTTTCCTCCATTTTCAGTTATTCTTTCCCCTTATGGAGACAGATACTGCTGCCCAGCTGCTCCAAATTTATATGTCCATAGTTCTGAGTTCAGTGGAAAATGGGAGAATTGATTTTCTGGTCTCTCAAGCCCCAATCCTAGGATTATCCTTTACTGGACATAATTATGGTGTGTGTGTGTGGGGGGGCATATGTCTATTTCTTAAGCAATTGCTGTGCCCAAGAGAATACTGTGTTCTCACTGGCCAGGCCAGGGTCACATGCCTATCCCTTGAATTGGGGGTGGGGTGGCTTAACAGAGGAAACTGAGGGGCTGTTGCCAGAAGAAGGGGGAAAAGACGTCGGGAAGCAGCTGATGTTTAAACTGGCATCAATGACTAAGTTTAGAGTTTCTCAACTTCAACTCTGTTGGAGCTGGAGGTGGGTCATCTTTTGTCCTGGGACCTGCCCTGGGCACTATAGGATGTTACCAGCATCTTTGGCCTCCACCCACCTGATACCAGTAGCACCCCTCCCCCATGGCAGTGCTGCAGATGTCTCCAGACATTTCCCCACGTACCCTGGGAGGCAGAATTGCCCTGGGCAAAACTCACTGCTAAGATGGGAGTCATCTTCCGATCTTGGGGAAGATCCAAAGAGGGCTGACAGTTACTGGCTGGGAACAGGGAGGAAGAGCTGCTTCCAATTAGAATATTCATTTATTTTATCATCAGTGACAGACACTGTGCTGATTGCTGGGGTTATGGGAAAGAATACAACAGATATAGTCTGTGCATTTCTGAGTTCATGGCCTTGTGGGGGAGAGGGACGGTGAATTTGTTTCTTGTGCTTGCTGTAACAAAGTACCACAAATTGGACAGCTTGAGACAACATGCATTTATTCTCTCACAGGAGGCCAGAGGTCTGAACTCAAGGTATCTGCAGGGCTGGGGTCCCTCTGGAGGCTCTAGGGGAAGATCATTCCCTGCCTCTGTGGTGGTCTGGATGTCTCTCAGGTATAGATTCAACCATAGGTTCATGAAGCCCAGGGCCCTGTGGGAGCAGAGAGGAAGAAACTCCCGGATGCAGTCAGGGCAGGCTCCCTGGAGGAGGTGACATGCCCACTGAGTGTGGTGTTGGATTTAGGGTGATCCTAATAAATTGTGGATTACCCAGATGGGCCCCCCATACTTCCTATGTCAAGATCCTTGAGATATATCCTCATCTTAAGATCCTTAACTTACATGTCCCAAAGTACCCTTTCCCCCCAAATAATAGGTCACATTCACAGGTTCCAGAAATTTGACATGAATACATCTTTTTGGGGTAGGAGGGCAGGGGAGGAACTTTCTAACCCATTTAGATGGTAAACAAGCAAGACAGGCCAATCAACAAAACAGTGGTGGGTTGTAATACTGTCACAGAGGAAATAAGCCAGGTGTCAGGTGGAGAAGAACAGAGGGGACATATTTTCTGGAGGATAGTCTAGGAAAGCTGAGAGCCAGAGGAGGAGGGGCTAACTCTGGGCAGAGAGGGCAAAGGCCAAGTGCGAAGGCCCTGCAGTGGGAAGAATCTGAACCAAGGAGCTTCTGGAGGGAGGTGAGTGAGTGAAGGGAGGGTGGTGGAAAGTGACATTTGGGAGTGGCTGGGGTCTCAGACACTCTCAGACATCCAGGGTTTCAGACAGTGTCTGAGGACTCCCTTCCTTACCCCTGTTCTTTCCATCTCTTAACTCTCACTAGAGTGGCTGTGGGGATGTACCCATGTAATTCACATGGGATGAGAAATCCTTAAAGGGTTTAAGCAGACTGGTGGTTTAAAGGTCACTGTTGCCGTTCAATGGTATCATCAGGGTGACTGGGGTCACATGGAAGTAGAGGAGGCATCCCTGCAAGAAGCAATGGTGGGTAGGACGGGGAGTGGGCTGTTGCAGATCTGCCTTGAATTTTGGTTGAAGAAGGATGGTGGAGGGTGGATGAAAAGAGGAGGCAGGCTGATGGCTAAGTTTGTAGCCAAGGGACCTGGAGGATCCTTAGGGTATCGTTTTCTGTGATGGGAAAACTTGGGAGAGACAGGTCTTGGGGAGCTCTGATTAAGCTAGGGATGGAAGGCAGCACGCTGGTAAGTGTGTGGGTCTTAAGGGAGGGTAGAAAGGAGGTGAGAGTGGGATGAGGGGAGAGGTGCTCTGTCCTCTGCGGGCACTTCTGGCAACGCCTAGAGACTTTCTTGGTTGTCACTACTGGAGGGAGTGCTGTTGGTGTGAATACCGAGGAAAGCCCAAAGATGCTGTTGAATGTTCTCCAAAGTGCAAGACAGTCCCTCTCACATCAATGCCAGTAGTGCCAGAGAGGGAGGATGAAGTGTGAGGGGCATGAACTCCAGTTGCCTGGGGGTCTGGGCTGCAATCCCAGCTGCAGGATCTCAGGCAAATTGCTGAGCCTCTCTGTAATTCACCTTCCTTGTGTTTCAAATGGGAATAAAGATGGTCTCTATCTTATTGGCTTGGGATAAGAATTAAAAATGAGGTAATAATTGTAAAGTTGTAAACCACTTCAAGAGGTACCTCTAAATGACTGGTAAATAAACACATGGGAGTTGGTAAAGTCATTTGGGAGAGAAAAAAGAAGAGGTCTCAGGGTTGTGCCCTATGGTATAACAGCACAGAAAATTGCAGAGAGGCCAAAGACCCAGTGGGAAAGTCAGAAGGGGGGAATCCAGTGACTTAAGAGGAAAGCCAGAGGGTGTAGTGTGGAGGCCGAAAGAGGAAAGTGTATCCACATTGAGGTCTTAGAAAACAAAGCAAAACAAAAGATAATACTGTTACTGAAGTGGGGAGTAAATTCAGAAAGCATCATGAATAGCAACTGAACCGCAGGTTACATTAATTTTTCAGGTCACACTTACTAGGGGCAGATGTTTTTCTGAGTACTTTATACCTGTTAACTCTTGTGTTTTGCAAGCCTGTGGTATACTTACCATATGCTTTGGTCATTGGCTATTGCTTTGAAACAAAGTTCCACATTGAGTGATGCCAGACAAAAATGATTTTATGGTTCCTGCAGATTCTGTGACTCAGTAATTCAGACAAGGTATGGTCATAGCAGCTTCTCAGCTCTATGGTGAGGAGCCTTGACTGTCTGGGGCCTGGATTTGTCTGGAGGATTTTCCACTCAACTGTTGGGTGTGTGGGCAGGGATGACTTGAAGCTCTGTTCAGTTGAGACTGTTGACAGGAGCACTACCCTGGGGCATCTCTATATGGTTTGGGCCTCCTATGACATGGCAGTTGAGTTTCAAAAGAGAGCAAATGTTCCATGAAAGAGCAACGTGGAAGCTGTGAGGATCTGCTTAGAAATCAGGTGGTGTCACTTCCCTGTGTCCTCAGTGACGAGCAAGTCACTGAAACCAGCCAGAATCACTGGGAACAGAGTCAGAAGGACATGCAGAAGAGTGAGATTTTTGTGGTCATCTTTGGAAAGTACAACCTCATCTCACAGATGAGGAAATGGAAACAAGGAAAGTTTAAGTAACTTTGTCTGAGGTTATGTAATGAATAAGTAATTGATGCTTAGATTTGAATCCAAGGGAACAGGTCCCCAAACCCATGACTATAAGTACTATGTAAATATCACTTCTTTGGGGTGGGGAGAGGGTATATGAGTGTATCTTAAAAGGTGTTTGATTATGAAAACAGCCCTAGATTCATATTTCTAATTCTCCCAGGAAAACAGAAATAATCTTAGATCTTTCAAACAGAGAGAATTTAATTCAGGGAATTGAGTAATGGATGATGAGGGAGCTGAGAAGACAGATGGGGGAGAGTGAAGCAACCCAGAAAGTAGCCATAGCAGAAAGCTGTGGCCGCCACTGCCAGCCTGGAGAAATAAGCAGCGGAGGTGGTATTGCCAAGGCTCAGAGCCCAGGGCCATTCAGTAGGACCTAGAACCTCAGGCAAGATCTGTTTCCAAGGACCTGAGGCCACAGAGGAGACATGTTTGGTGCTGGAGGGAAGGGGGGGGATGGAGGGAGTGAGAGGGAGAGAGACAAGGAGAGGGAGGGAGGGAGAGAGGAGAGAAAAAGGAAGAAAGAAAAAAAG
This sequence comes from Otolemur garnettii, assembly GCF_000181295.1. Taxonomy (NCBI): domain Eukaryota; kingdom Metazoa; phylum Chordata; class Mammalia; order Primates; family Galagidae; genus Otolemur; species Otolemur garnettii. Next base: position 5,598,458 of record NW_003852522.1, read on the forward strand.
AAAGAAAGACAGGAAAGAAGGGAAAGAAAAGAAAGAAAAGAAAGGAAGCAATAAAGGAAGAAGGGGAAGGGGAAGGGGAAGGGGAAGGGAATATCCTGGCTTCTCTCCTCCCATCCTGGGTACCTGCAAGGACCTCCCACTGGTGAACCTACCTGGAAGCCAGGGTGCATGTAGTTCCCTACAATGCAACAAAGCAAAGGCAGGGACGACCTTGAACAAGTGAATACCTCTTTGAGCTCAGTGTATTGCCTATGGAAACGGAGCCCTCACCACAGGGCTTTGTAGAGAGCAGAGGAGCCAAGTAAAATGCACATGAACTGCTTCATGCACTTCCTAGCTCAGTTAACAGGGGATGCCATTATTGGTATTTGAGAACAGATGATATGTGACGGTTTAGTACCTTCTGGGAAAGGGTGCTCCTTGGCTCTGCTGGCTGTGCTGGCTCTGGGATTTAGTCCTTTCTGAGATCACACCCAGATCTTTCTTCTTACAACTCTGCCATGAACCACCAGCACAGAGCTAATATGCCTTCTTCCTCCCTGCCCTTCAGAGATTTGCCCTCACGACCTAATCATCATGGCACTGGGGATTAAGTGTCCAACACATGAAGTTTAGGGCTACATTCAAACATAGCAGCATTCAAGCACCGGAGGGATGTGGGCATTATTACTTTCAGCCAGACCAGCTACTAAATGTGGTTCCAGGGGAAGGGAGAGAAATAATTCCAAAAATATCAATTGGCTAGGTGTGGTGGCTCATGCCTGTAATCCTAGGACTTTGGAAGGTCAAAGTGGGAGGATCACTTAAGACCTGGAGTTCAAGACCAAACTGAACAAGGCAGATAGAGCCTATGGGTGTGGTGGTAGGTGGCTGTAGTCCCAGCTACTTTGGAGGCTGAGGTGGGAGGATCACTTGAACCAAAGAGTTTGAGGCTGTAGTGAGCTTTGATCAGCCACTGTACTCCAGCCTGGGTGACAGACTGAGACCCTGTCTCTAAAAAAAGGCATCAGTCATTTATTTGTACTTCCTTCTCAGAGACCCTAGGAGATATGGCAGGATAGTGGGGTGCTTGGGGTGACAACCACTTGCTTCATTTTGATTACCTAGCCCTGGTTTTGGTCGCTCAGCACCTGATACCATTGTTGTTTCATGCCCTTGCTCTTTCTTCCTTGCTGATTGTGCTCCAGCCACATGGGCAAGCTCACTGTTCTTCCAATTCTCTAGGCAGGGTCTGGCCTCAGGGCCTCTTTTCACTGGTTATTCCTCTGCCTGGAGTGCTTTTCCTTCAAACACCTGCCTGGATCACTCCCTCACCTCCTTCAAGCCTTCACTCAAATGTCACTCTCTTACTGAGGCTTCCCAGATCTCTCTGTTTTAAATTGCATCTCCTCCTGGCATTCTCCATTCCCTTTTTCTACTTATTTTTCTCTTTGAATACTCACCACAACAGGCTGTGTAACATATTCCTATCATACCCTTGTTGTCTTCCTTTGCCAGAGTTTGGCCTCACTGGGGCAAATATGTTTGTCTGTTCTGTCAGCATCTGTATCCCCAGCACCTAGATTAGTGCTTGGCACATTGTAGGTACTCGATAAGTTTTGTGGAATTAATAAAGGGGTGGCAGAATGGTCAGACTGCTCTTCACATGCTACTCCCTCTGGCTAGAACACTCCCCCTCACATCTAAAATGAAAATAATTTAAACAGTAAGAGTACACATTTGTCTCTCATTTAGTGTGTTTTATGAAGACTAGGAATAAAGCCTAGGCACCTGTGGCTCAAGTGGCTAAGGCTCCAGCCACATACACCTAAGGTGGCGGGTTCAAATCCAGCCCAGGCCCGCCAAACAACAATGACGGCTGCAACCAAAAAA
>NW_003852522.1:5600491-5625147 GCF_000181295.1 Otolemur garnettii
TAAAATGTGACCAGAGAGTATATTATGCATAACTGACCAATGGTCATTTACATTTTTCCCTTTTTCTATCCCATCCCTCACTCCTTATTTCCCTGAAGCCAGTGGTCATCCTATGCCCCTAGTTTTAGGAGACAGACACAGTAAGGCATCTAGTATCCCACTGGCTTTTTATAAAAAAAAAGCTACATTAACATAAAATAAATTACATATTTAAAATACATGATTGTGCATGCAACTGTACAACCAGCCTTACCATCAAGAGAGGAAATCCATCCCTCACCCCCTCAAAGTTTCCTCCCTCCCTCTCATATCCACTGATCAGCTGTTTTAGTTGCTACAGATTGGTTTGCATTTCCTGGAATTTTCTGGAAGTGGAATCCTACTGTGTGTGTGGTCTTTGGTGTCTGGCTTCTTCCACTGAGCACTATGTTTTCAAGGTTCATCCATACTGTTGCACAACTCGGGGCTCCATTCCTGGTCACTATGACGTGGAACTCCACTGTATGGACTAACCACTGTCTTTTGTCCATCGGTGGATGGACATTTAGATTTTTTTTTTTGAGACAGAGTCTCATTTTGTCACCCTCAGTAGAGTGCTGTGGCATCATAGCTCACAGCAACCTCACACTCCTGGACTCAAGCCATCCTCTTGGCTCAGCCTCCCAAGTAGCTGGGACTATAGGCACCTGCCCTAACACCCAGCTATTTTTAGAGACAAGGTTTCACTCTTGCTCAGGCTGGTTTCCAACTCCTGAGTTCAGGCCATCCACCGCCCTGGCCTCCCAGAGTGCTAGGATTATAGGCGTGAGGCTGGACATTTGGATTGTTGATAGACCTTTTGGTTGTTACAAATCAAGCTGCTATGAGCATTTGTGTGCAAGTGTGTGCACTTTCATGTTGAACACCCAGGAAAGGAGTAGGTCATGTGGCAGATTCTTGTTTAATGTTTTAAGAAAACTGACTGACTTTTTCAAAGTGGATGTACCATGTGACATTTCCAATAGTTGCCTAGAACACTTTCCCTCTTTGCTTCACAGCTTCTTTGCCCCGGAAGGGCAGCCTCCATTGCACTACTCACTCCACACCACCCCAAAGCCTTACATGATGCCCCTTTTATTTGACCAGGTTTCACAGATTTCTGTGCTTCATGGCATACTCTCTCATGACCGTTGCCACCAATCGATTATTCTCAGTACACTACTTGCTCCATGTCTGTCTCCTTGCCAGACTAGGAGCTCTGTAGGGACAGGTCCTGATATGTGGCATCTTAAAGAGCAGGCACTTAATACACGCTTGCATCAGCAGGCCTGGGTGGCTATGTTTTGTGCTGAGTGCTACAGTGGAGATTTGGTTGGTATTTTCAACCCCAATGTATAAATGAGTAAACCGAGGCCCTAAAGTACCAGAATGACCCACCCAAGCTCCCTCTGTTTGCTGAGCTGGGTTGGAGTCCAACCAGGTCTGTGATCCCCTGCTGGTGTGGAGAAATGGTTAGTGTGCTGAGGTGGAAGGTGACCGTGCAAGAGGAGAGACAGATGGTTCACAGGAGGCTTTGAAGGCCAGGATGAGAAGGGCGTGCTGCACCCCTGCTGAAGAGCTTTGAAAGTGTGCATGGCACGCCCACCCTCTCTGGCAGCACATGGGTCCCTCAGGGAGCCTGAGCCTGCATGATTAGGTGCCACCACTCACCCTTTCTGTATCTCTGCAGCTAAGCCCTGGTAACAGGCATTTCCGGTTTCCGGCCAGCTCCTTGCGGCTGGGGTGGGGGTGGGGACTGACTGGGGCTCCCTTCTCTCAGACCTTGGAGGCCTCTGTTTCTGCACGCAAACTGCTTCCCTGAAGGAGTGTGGCAGGGTGGCCTACCTTTCCAGCTCTTTCTTTGTCTTGGGCAGGGTTGTGCTGATGGGGAACATGCTGGCAAGTGGGGGGAAGAATGAGCCTCAGGGTTTACCACAGAGCAGCTGAGTGCTGATTTGCATGTGGGCAAGCTACCAGTCCTACAAGTGGCCTTCTCTGAGTTTCTGGAGGAAGGGAGGGGGAAGTTAGGGGGCTGCTCCCTAACAGGGAAGACCTGTACACACATGCCTCCCCTCCTCCATTTGTTTAAAGGTCGTTCTGTCCTTTGACACCTTCTCATGCTTTCAGTTGACTGGGACGTCCTTCTGGTGGTCTAACCGCAGTCGCCACTGCTGACTGAGGGAGCCCCTTTCTTTTACTGGCTCCACCCCACTCTGGAGGGCTGATGAATCATAGCCCCTTTCCCCTCTTTGAGCGATCACATGACTGAGGGGAAGTCTCAGAAGGCTCAGCTGATCTCCCTGAGGTCAGGAGGGAACTTCCTCCCTTGGATCAAGATGGAGACAGCCATCTACTCTGTTGCCTCTGGTGACTTCTCAGCCCTGTATGAGGCCAGGCTACAACCCACAAAGGCTGCCAGGCTGGAGAGTGGTACATGTTTTTTGTGACACATGCTGACCTTCTTCCCCGCTCCGTCATGCCACCTCATATTAAGCTCCAGGAAGAGCTTAGTGTGTTTCAAAAGAGGTGGTGGTGGGGGATGCAGTGGTTAGGGCATGGCCTCTGGGCTCAGTGTGCTGGTATCTTATTCCCCTTTCCTACCTGCGTGGCCTTGGGTAGGTGATATCCTCTCTGAGCCTCAGCTGTCTCATCTGTCAACATCTCTTACTAAGCATTTCTTATGTGCTGTGCCAGGGATGGTACTAGGTGTTGAGGCCACAGCAGTGAACTAAATGCACAAAGATCCCTGCCCTCATGGACCTGATCCACATGTGTGTGTCTGTGTGCAGTTTAATGAGGGGAAGCATAGACAGACAAAAATAAAATAAGTAAGTGAAATATATGGCATGCCAGATAATAACTTTTATTGGGAGAAAAATAAAGCAGAGAAGGGAGATGGGGAATGCTGTTTGTGTGTGTTGCAGTTTTAAACAGAGTGATTAGGGAAAGTCTCACCAAGAAGTGACATTTTAGCAAAGCCCTGAAAGAGACAAAGGGAGGAGCTATGGAGTTAGCTGGGGATATATACCATGAACAAAGAGAATAGCTGGTGCAAAGGCCCTGGGGTGGATCATTCCTGACATGTTCTAGGAATGGTGAGGATGCCTGTGTGACTGAAGCAGAGTGAGCAACAGTAAGGGAGTGGGGACAGGATGGCAAGGAGTGCATGGGTGACCCAAATGCAGTCCGCCAGCTGTTTTTGTAAATGTAGTTTACTGGAGCATACATACAGAGCATGCTTTTGTGCTGCAATGGCAGAGTGGAGTAGCTGCAACTCAGAACACATGTCCCACATGGCTGAAAATTTTTGGTATCTAGCCCTTGACAGGAAAAATTTAATAAGGTCCTAAATCAAAGGGACTTACATCATTCAAGGAATTTTTTGACTCATGCAATGGAAATCGTATGTGAATTTTAAGATGTCTTGATTCAGTAGCTCCAATGTCATCAAAGGGTGAATGTCTCTTTGTGATGGCTTCTTTGTCAGGCTTAGGCGACTTTAAGATCTCCCTCTCAGGGCTGAAAAGTGGCTGTGGTTGTTCCAGACATCATAATCTTACCCTTGACCACTTCCAAATCACTGTCCTAGAAGCTGGAGCTTAAGATCTGGGATTTAAACTTTCTCACTGGTCTGAATTGGGTCACATTAATGATCTCTGAACCAATAGCCACAGGAAAAGGAATAGCCTATGCTAATTGACTGGACCTGAGTGTAGAGCCTCTCATTTCATGTGGCCTGAAGAGAAAGGGGAAGGGCTATGTTTTTGAAGGTAAATCAGGGTTCTTGGATGTGTGTGTGTGTGTATGAATGGACTTAAATAGAATTGATGATTAAGCTGGGCTTAATATCAGTTCAAGGTTGATATGGCCCTGCTATAGTGTTAGGAACCAATGTCTTCTATTTTGTTGCTGTGACACCTGTGGAATATTTCCTTTGTCTTCTATTCCCAAGAAAATTCACCCCCATACCCACTTCCTAGCCAGAGTAAAGACAAGAGAATGTCCTTCATGTTTAAAAATCCCACCAGAAGGGCAGTGCCTGTGGCTCAAAGGAATAGGGTGCCGGCCCCATATGCCGGAGGTGACAGGTTCAAACCCAGTCCCAGCATTTATATATATATAAATCCCACCAGAAAAATCACACCTTTCATATCCCATTGGCTAGAACTTGGTCATGTGACCACACCTAATATATCAGTTAGCTACGACTGCAAAAGTGCTGTGTAACAAACAACCAGAAAAATTTGGCATTATGGAACAATAAGTAAGCACACATGAGTATCAGCTGGCTTTACTGATCTCAGTTGGGCTAGGCCAGGATCTGTCATTCTCCTTCTAGTACTGACAGACTAGCCCTGTGGTGATGGTGGGGAGAGAAAACTGAAACATCCAATGCATTTTGAAGCTTAGGCTAAGAATTCTTTTTGGCCTTATTCTATTTGATAAAGCAAGTCACATGGCCAAAGCGAAACCCAAGAGATGGGGAAGTATATTCTGCTCACAATGGGAGAACCCTGCAAAGGAATCCAGGGAGAGGTGAAGAATTGCAGCCATTAATGTTGTCTGACAGCTGGATGGCAAGAGACTGGGAAAAGTTATTTTTATTCCAAGAGGCCATGTACCTAGCTAAAAATTGAGAGCCTTATTGTTATGCAAAAGAGAAGAATGTATATTAAGGCCACCGTCTGTGTATACCCCAAAGGTAGTAAAAAAGAATACCATGGAGCTTTGGAAGCTTAGAGTCTGCTCTTAACCTGGTCTGGGAGTAAACATGTTACAGGAGGATTCTAAAAGGGCTTTTCTATTGTTCTAGGAAGTAATGTCTAAGATGAGAGGATGGGTACATCAGTTAGCTTTTGTTACATAACAAGCAACCCCCCAAATGGAATGAAAATAACATTTGTGATTTTTATTGATTTGGGGAACAGTCTGGGCAGATCTGCTGATTTCTGTGAGGGTGGCCTCAAACCCATGTCTAGTGGTTGGCAGGTGGGCTAGCACAGGGTATCTTCAGCAGGGACTGTCAATCTCTGCTCCATATGGCCTCTCATCCTCCAGCACTATAGCCTGAGAGTGAGCTCTTCAATTTGGTAGGAATGTTCCAGGAAAACAAGAGGAGAAGTTGCAAGGTCTCTTGATGTCTAAACTCATTCTATCAGTCCAACCAAGTCAAGAGGTCAGTCCAGGCACAAAAAATGGAAACAGATTCCACCCCTCAATGGCATGAGCTGGGAAGGATTTAAAACCTACCACAAAGGGCACTCAGGCAGAGGTGTCCTAATATACAAGGGCTGGAGAAAAGAGACATTAAAAATATGTTGCCTGTAGGGTGTGGAAACATTTTCACCTGACTGGAGAAGAGGTAGGAGAGGTAGAATGAAGAAAAGGGTATAGTCATTGGAGAAGTCAGCAGGGCCCATGGTGAAATTGGGCTTTGCCTTAAGGATCTTGGAGAATAGTGGCAACATTTCAGGTAGTGATCCACATGGTCATATTTGCTGTGTGAAGGTGGGCTGGGCAGAGTAAATAATAAATCGGGAGAGGCCGTTGCAGTCAAAAGGTGAACAGTGGTGGTGGCTGCTCAAGGATTTGGTAATGAAGATGGAGTGAAGGGTATGGATGTGAGGGACATTTGGATGTGGAATCCAAGGGTGATTGACTGATTGGAAGTACGGGATTCAATGAGTCAATACTTGCAGTCATTCCTGGCTTGTAGAAAATACTCTGTAAACTCTAACTTGTTTATGAAGGATGGGGGAATTTGAGAATCATCTTGGGGTTCCTAAGAATGATTGATGATGTAGCCATCACTGAGGTGGGGAGGCTGGGACAGGAGGCAAGTTTGAATTGCCAGCGATGTCAGTCTCAGACCTACAGATTTGGAGGTGCCCACCATTGAAGGGATGAACCTGTTTACTGAGTTATAAGAAAAGAAATTGATGGCAATGGACTTGGCGGTGGCTCACACCTGTAATCCCATAGTTTGGGAGGCCAAGATGGGAGGATCACTTGAGGCCAGGACTTTGAGACCAGTCTGGACAACATAGCAAGACTGTGTCTCTATAAAAAGATCAAAAAATGAGCTGGGCATGGTGGCATGTACCTATAGTCCCAGTTGTGTGGGAGGCTGAGGTGGGAGGACTGATTGAGCCCAGGAGTTTAAGGTTGCGATGAGTTGTAACACTACTGCACTCCAGCCTGCGTGATAGAGAAAGACCCTATCTTTTAAAAAAAGAAACTGATAATAATAAAAAAGGTGCTTTTAGTTGTTGTTTGGAAAACCTGGTCCTGGGATGGAAAATAAGTCCAGAGAGTCTTCTAGATTCCCATGTTGTTTCTTTCTTTATTTTTTTAAATTGACATTTTATTTTATTTTTTGTTGGGGATAGGGCAGTATCTTTAATTTATTTCTTTTTTTGCAAGGTTTTGTTTGTTTGACTGCAGGTGTGGGTTGGGGAGGGGCTTGGCAAGCCTGACCCGGTGTTCTGCTCAGCAGAGGGAGGAGGCCCACGTAGGTGCTGGTGGTTGAAGGGAACCAGCCAGACGAGAGCAGCCAGACGCACTGATTTCGAGGCTTTGTGTTCATTTTGCCCTGGGCCCCTTCTCGATAGGCTTTCCAATGCCCTTCCCCCGGAGCTTGAGGCCAATGGCTCTCTTGATTTTTCCCAGAACCTGGTTATTAGGAATAGCCCGTCCACTCTCATAGTCTGCAATCACTTGAGGCTTTTCATTGATTTTCGTGGCCAGATCCTTCTGTGTGAGCCCCTTGCTCTGCTGGCCCTGCTGGATCACTTTGCCCACTTCCAGAGTCACCCTGCTCCTCTGTCTCCGGGTCCAGCTTGGCTGTGTTCTTGGTGATTGAATGCTGTTTGTTCTGGCCAGCAGCCCATTTCTTGGAAGTCTCCACAGCTCCTCGTCTCTGAGCCGCTCAGATGGCCTGCTTGGATTTGGCCTGGGCGGCCCTGGGGCCCTTCTCACGCAGCGCGATCTCGGTGTTCCAGTCGCTCTCGGCCAGTGCGTGGCAGGCGGGGGCGGCGGTCCGTCAGGCGGCTCCGCGGCAGCTGCTCGAGACCCGGTGCGGTGACGCGACGTCTATTTCTAATTTCTTTTTATGTCAGGTTAACAGGAGGGTACAAATGATTGGGTTACAATGCTTGCATTTGTTAGGTAGAGGCCCTGTTGCAGTTGTGTCCTGCACCCAGGAGGCGTCCGTGTACCCTTACCCTGTGCCCGTTAAGTCGGAGCTCACCAATCCTCCTCCCATCTTTCCTTCCCTCTCCCTCCCGTGTCCTCCCCTCTTCCCCCATCTTGAACTTAATTGAGTTTTTCTTCTTTGTGGGCTTGTATTAGTTCATTTACATACTGGCTTTAGGTTAGTATTGAGCGTATTGGATACCTGTTTCTCCATTCTTGTGATGCTTTACTAAGAAGAATGTGTTCCACCTCCAGCCAGGTTAATACCAAAGAGGTAGTCTCCATCTTTTTATGGCTGAGTAGTATTACATGGTATACATATACCACAGTTTGTTAATCCATTCTTGGGTTGGTGGGAATTTGGGTTACTTCCACATCTTGGTGATTGTGAATTGAGCTGTGATAAACCATCTAGTACAAATGTCTTTATGATAAAATGATTTTTTTTCTCCTGGGTAGATATGTAGTAATGGGATTGTGGGGGTAAAATGGGAGGTCTAATTTGAGTTCTTTAGGATTCTCCATACTTCCTTCCAAAGACACTGTGTTGTTTAGTTACTTCCTCAGTGAATATTTAATGGACACTACCCCATACTACCATGTGATGTTCAGGCTCCAGTGGTGACTGAGCCCCAGGCCATGCCTTTATCTTGTGGAGGATGGTTACAAACCTTGTGGTCAGGCCTGGGATAGAGAGGGACTCTATTCTAAGGGAGCCTGCAATTGAGGGAGAGTGAGGACTCTGCCTGGCCGAAGAAGTTGGGTATGATTTCCTGGATGAAGAGTTATGGGGTCTTATGGGTTTTGAAGGATGTAGAGGAGTTCACCAGGCATATGTGAGAGACACATTTAGTTCAGCTACCAGTCCTTTGTTCATCTCTCTGCATATAATTATGGGAAGAATTGACAAGAGCAGTGAAGAGTCATGGGGCCTCTGAGGATCAGATGGTTCACAACTGGCTCTGGCCCAGAGGATACTGTATTAGGATAACACTACCTATTGTAGTGGACAAGCCTTTTCAGTTTATTGACTTGATGCAGTAAAATATATTTCTTGTCTACATAACAGTTCATTGCATGTGTTCCTGATTCCAGGTGGGGGTACTTTTCCCTAGGTGGTGATTCAGGGACTTAGGCGTGTGTCTTTGTCATCTCTTAGAGTCTCAGACTGAAGAAAACAGGGAGAAAGAGGATATGGAGAAATCATTGCTACTTCTTAAATACATCACCCTCAAAGTGGTACACATGAAAATGCTGGTATTCTATTGGCCAAACCAGTCACATGACCACATCCATAGGTAAGAGGGGATGAGAAATGTAGTCCTTGCCTGGGCAGCGAATTTCCAGGAGCCATTCCATATTATGAAAGGGAGGACATGATTTTGGTGGATTGCTAATGGTCTCTGCCACAAGCAGCAACAGAAATAGAACTGAGGTCTGGGAGGTAGGAGACAGTTTATTTTGTATTCTTGAGTAAACCTTTCTCCCTTTTGGGGTTTTTCCTGTCTTCTGGGGGATGAAGACTGGAAACTGATTCGGTATCTGAGGTCTCTTCCAGTTTCAAAAATTTATGGGTCAGTAAATGCTTTTGGACTTCTCAGCTGGAGCTGGAATTGTGATGATGATGATGGTGGGATGGGAATGGTCATAAAGATGACGGTGATGATGTATGATGATAGTGATGGTGCTATTGATGATAGTGGTGATGATAAAGATAGTTTCCATCTATTGAAATGTCAAGCCCTTACAACAACATGATATAGTAGGGGCCAGGCACAGTGGCTTATGGCTATAATCCTAGCATTTTAGGAGGCTGAGGCAGAAGGATCACTTGAGTTCAGGAGTTCAAGAACAGCCTATGCAAATTGAGACCCTGTGTCTACAAAAAGAAAAAAAAAGTGATACAGTAATCCTCTATACTAGTTTGTCTTTACCCCTATTTTTACCTATTTACTGCTGAGAACATATTATTCCCAAATTTATCAGTCAAGGAAAACAACAATTTATTATGCTCATGGATTATTTAGGTCAGGAATTCTGAAATGGCTCAGCTGGGAAGTTCCCATTTGGGGTTTCTTAAGACGTTGCAATCAAATGTTGACTGAATTGGCAGTCATCTGTCATCTGAAACATTGACTGGGAGCTGTGAGCTCATGGGGGGGATACATCTTGGAGGTTGGCTACTATAATCTCATTGTTTTCATTACTGTAAATTTATTATAAATCTTGATATCCGATAAGACTCATATCACCACTTTGTTTTCCCTCTGAAGGAGTATGCTGACTATTCATAACTCTATGCTTTTTGATATAGTCTCAGGATTCATATGTTAAATTCAGTGAAAAACCATTTGGGGTTTTAATTAAAATTGAGTCTTACTAGGAAATAAAGAGAAAAGGAAGAGAAAAGAATGGGCATATTTTTTACTCTACTTAGGTCTTTCTTTCATGTCTTTCGGTACAATTTTATAATTTTCTTCATAAAGAATTTGCATGTCTTTTTGTTAGGTTTATTAGATGTCACTAGTTTTATATGTTGATTTGTTTTACCTTTTTAAAGGCTATGGCAGATGGTACCCTTTCTAAATTCAAGTCTGATTTTCTTATAGTGAAATGCTAAGTACTTTGGTTTACCATCAATCAGTTCTCTCTGTGTACACTTGTGCAATCCATACCCTTATCAACACACATTTCCATCACTGTGGCCTCTCTGAGTCAATCTGTCTTCCTCCGGCCCCAGAAGTAACCACTGATTTGATGTCTATTACCATAGGTTAGTTGTGCTTATTCTCAGATTTCACAAAGTTACCTTTTTTTAAAAAAAAAAAAGGTAATATTTTCTGAGTGATTGTTGCTGATGCACCCGCACACAATGGACTTTGTATATTAGGTTTGTATTCAGCAACATTGCCAAATAATTTCATTAATTACAGCAATTTGTTTGCATATTCTTTGGGGCTTTCTACATTCATGATTGTTTCTCCTGCAAAAATGACCACTGTGTTTCTTTCTTTACTTTTTTCTTTGTCTTGTCTTGCAGTGCAGGCACGTTAAATAGAAATTGTGATGGTGAGAACCCTTGCTTTCTGATTTCAGAGAGAATCTTTTCAACATTTGTTATTAAATATGTTTTGCTCTAGGTTTTTTGAAGGTTTTTTTTTATGAGATTACATAAATTCTCTTCAATGCTTACTTTGCCAAGAGTTATTTTTTCTCTCTTCTCTTTTTTTTTTTTTTTTGGCCGGGACTGGGTTTGAACCTGCCACCTCTCGCATATGGGGCCAGTACCCTACTCCTTTGAGCCACAGGCGCTGCCTTCTCTTTTCTTTTTTAATATTACAAATGAATGTTGAATTGCTACTCTGTCTTTTATGTGTCTTTGTTGTAAATTTCTCTTTTTGACAAAGGGAAGAAAGTTTGGGTAAGAGCCTTGGGCAAATGACAGGATCTAGTTATAATCAAATCACATTGTTTGAATCCTGTTTATTTTACAGTTGCTTCTCTTTGTAGCAAATGGTCTTAGTTTTCCTTTTATAGTGGAAAGTAAAGTTCTCTTTTAAAATATGTTTATTATTATATGTTAATTTAAAGTTCATGTTCCATATCTTCAAGTTCCATGTTCCATTGGGTTAGGTAGACTGTGGATGTGGCAGCAGTTGAGAAGAAGATATGATCTGAAGATGGAAGAACACAAATACAACAAACACTGGGTACAGCATCATTTCCTACAGACTGCTATGGCGTAGTGATTAAATGCAGGCTTCAAAGTCATGCTGCCTGAGTCTGCATTTTGCTGTGTGGTCCTGCCTCAGTTTCCTTATCTGCAGAAGGAGGATGATAATAGTACTTACTTCGTAGGGTTGTGGCAAAGATTCCATGTTATCCTAGTAGAGTACTTGGAATTGAATCCACAGTGGATGGGTGCTCATGCTGGCTATGTTTGGGGGCTGAGATGAAGCTGTGTTGGGGAGTGTGGGCTCTCGGCTCACACCATCCGGGAGCTCCATTGCAACTCCTCTACTGACTGATTCTTGCTGTTAATAATCTCAAAAAAAAATTTCTTTACTTGTTATATTTTATTCCTTTGGCTATTGTAATTATTTTTGGGGAAATATTATTTATTTATTCATTCATTATTTGTTTCAGAATTTTAGGGGGTACAGATTTTGCTTACATACTTGATCTTTGTACGGACTGAGTCAGAGTTATAAGTGTGCACTGTATCCGACAGGTGTGAGTTTACTCATCTCTCCTGCCCCCTACCCTGCTATTCATAATCTTGTGCAGCACTCCCTCCCAACCAAAGCTTGCTTTCTTGCAGGTGAAATGGGCATGAATACAGTGTGATAATGAGCAATGGAATTCATCTGGGCACCCAACCATGTGTAGTAGGCATTCAAGGGATGCAGATGATGTCCTGGCAGAGGCACAGAGCAGGAGTCAACAATCGTATCTGATCACCTGGGGAGGCTGTTAAAGTGAAGATTTCCAGGCTCCACTGCCAGCCATTCATTTGCCAATTATATTTGGAGGGTCTTATATGTGCCAGGTACTATTATAGATGCCAGCTGTCCACCAGGCAATGAGACAACAGCCCTGCCTCTTCAAACTGACATTATATTTTGGGGAGAAGGATAATAAATAGAACAAATGAAGCACAGTAGTGGGGACACACAATGCCAGAGTAGGGGGTGTCATTTTAAATAGGGAGGTCAGAGGAGGTCTCACTGGGGGTGACCTTTGAGCAAAGACAAAGAAGGTAGCAAGGAGCCTTGTGGACCTGCTTGTGCTGCCATAACAAAGCACCACATCTCATAATAAGTGCCCCTTTCCCCTCTCCCTCTTGCTTACTCTACTCCAGCCACATGGGCCCCCTCACTGTTCCTCCAACACACCAGGTGTGGTCCTGCCTCAGGGCCTTTGCCTGGGCTGTTCCCTCTTGGAATATATTTTCTCCTACATTATGGGTTGAATTGTGTGCTTCCAAAATTTAAATGGTGTAGTCCTAACCTCTGGTGCTTCTCATCATGACTGTATTTGGAGATCGGGTCATTACAAAGATAATTAAGTTGAAATGAAGTCATAGAGTGGGCATTAATCTAATCTGACTGGTATCCTTCAAAGAAGAGAAGATTCAAAGCTCAATTCTCAATCGCCAAGATATGGAAACAACTCAAGTGCCTATCAACCCAGGAATGGATTAACAAACTGTGGTATGTGTATACCATGGAATATTATTCAGCCATAAATAGACGGGTAGATGGAGACTTTACCTCTTTTGTATTAACCTGGATGGAGTTGAAACACATTCTTCTTAGTAAAGTATCACAAGAATGGAGAAGTAGGTATCCAATGTACTCAATACTAACGTGAAGGCAGTAGATGAGCTAATACATGCCCACATAAGAGAAAAACTTAATTCAATTGAAGTTGGGGGAGGGGGCTAGTGTGCTCCCACTTACTGGGCATACTGTAAAGGTATATAGCACACCTCCTGGGTGTGGGACACCACTAACAAATGCAAACATTGTAACCTAATCATTTGTACCCTCATATTAATCTGAAATAAAAAATAATTTCAATTAAAAAAAAAGAAGAGGCGATGAGGACACAGGTGCAGAGAGCAGGAAGACCACATTAAGATGCATGTTAAAGTGGTCATCTGCTAACCAAGGAGAGAGGCCCCAGAAGAAACAACTCTGCCAATACCATGATCTTGGACTTGTCATCTCTATAACTGTTCTGGACATTTCTTTCCTAGGAATGGAATCATACAGTATGTGGCTTTTTGCAACTGGTTTTTTTCACTGAGCCTGTTTTCAAGGTTCATCCATGTGGTAGCATAAAACAGCATTTTGCTCCTTTTAAAAAAATGGCCGAGTACTATTTCATTCTATGGATTTAGCTGCATAGGACATTGCATGTAAATGGAGTCATATGACATGTGACTTAGGAAGATGCATTCTAAGCAGCCTTCCTGAGGGCTGCTCTGTCTTTGTGGAGATGGTTGGGGGCTCTCAGAGAGTCTGCGTGCTGGGAAGGCTGGTGGACAGAAGGTTGGTTAGAATTCTTTAGGGTCTGAGGAACCTCAGAGAAAACTGAGCCCACTGGGATACTGGATGAACCAATATTGGGCAAATGCAAGAGCAGAAGGTGTTTTGTTTTGTTTTAAACCAAAGCCAGATATCAAACAGCCAGGGCCACATCCAATGTTAGTTAATATGTTTTGGTTGCAAGTGTCAGTAATCCAACCTCAATCGGCTTAAACGTGATAAGAATGTTTTGGCTCATGAAATCTAAAAATTCAAGGATATTTCATACAAATGAAGTTATATGCTATGTGGTCTTTTGTGTCTGGCTTTTTTTTTTTTTTTACTTGGCAGAATATTTTTGAGGGTCACCCACATTGTAGCAGGTGATAGTGCCTCATTCCTTTTTATGGCGGAATAATGCTCCATTGCATGGAGAGACTACTTTTATTTGTCTGTCTGTGATTAATTTTACATTTGCAAATTTTACCTCCATTAAAAAAAGACTTCTGTTATGGTTTGATCTTCATCAGGAGAAAGTCAATCTCGTGGCAGGAGAGGCCTGTGGTTTCTTTTTTCTCCTTTACACCAAGTGGCCTAGGGATCAGTTTGTCCTCTGCCTTTTCATTCCCTTCCTCACCCTCATTTCTTTCTCTCCCCCTATAGTTTCTATGCCTTAAAAACATTCGGACTTTCCTGTCCACCTGCTGTGAGAAGTTTGGCCTCAAGCGGAGCGAGCTCTTTGAAGCTTTTGACCTCTTTGATGTGCAGGATTTTGGGAAGGTGAGCCAGGCACCTAACCCCAAAGATTGAATTTCAGTTCATTTACACTGGGCAAGTCCAGGGCTGTCAGGAGATGGGTAGATGAGCCAGAACAAGGCATCACACAAGGGGCAAATAGCCCTGGCTTGGAACACATGGGTCTGGGTTTGCATCTCTGCTCCACCACTTGCTGTGTGACCTTGGATATCTGGCTGTGCTTCTCTGAGCTCTGGGGCTCCTCATCTGTAACATGGGAATGCTATCATCCTGCCCCCTCTGAATAGCTATGAGAATGAAATAGAAGACAGGAGCTCAGTTAAGGGACAGTGTCATGGTGGTGAGCAGGTAGAGAAAATCCTGAGTGAGGATCCTGAGAGGCATAGGGTTTCACTTCAAGTCCACCCTCAAAACCTTGGAGTCTGAGGCTGAGTTCTGCCCGCGGGGGTGGGTCAGGGGCTTACTGAGCAGCCACGGCCCTTGTCACAGGTCATCTATACCCTGTCTGCTCTGTCCTGGACCCCGATTGCACAGAACAAGGGGATCATGTGAGTAACCACCCAGGTTTTGGGAGATTTAGCCCCAGTCAGACGATCTCCTTGAAGCCCTCCTCCCACACAGTCCCCAGGCCTCTGGCTCACACCCTCCTGGCTCCCCTTAGGCCTTTCCCCACTGAGGAGGACAGCGTGGGTGACGAAGACATCTACAGTGGCCTGTCCGACCAGATTGAGTGAGTACCAGGAGCCTCCAGGGCTTGTTGGAGCCCGGTCCTGGGTGGGGGCGCTAGAGGGGCACAGACTTCCTCTGGGAGGGGTCTGAGGGATTCCCGGTCTAGGGAATCTGGTGACCCTGCCTGACACCACGTCCTGCAGCGACACAGTGGAGGAGGACGAGGATCTATACGACTGCGTGGAAAATGAGGAGGCAGAAGGTGATGAGATCTACGAGGACCTCATGCGCTCGGAGCCGGTGCCCATGCCGGTGTGTGGGACAGAGGGCAGCGTCGGGCGCTAGCGCAGGGGGCCAGCCGCGCTGCCCGCCACGCCAACGTTGGCCTCTCCTTCCCACTCTCAGCCCAAAATGACAGAGTATGACAAACGGTGCTGCTGCCTACGGGAGATTCAGCAGACAGAGGAGAAGTACACGGACACGCTGGGCTCGATCCAGCAGGTGGGCTCCTCCGACCCAGCCCCCACAGGGCGCATGCGCAAGTCCGGGCCGGCAGATGCGCGTCCACCTGTTCGGCTGCCTTTGGGGCGTACCAAGCCTTTTCTGGGTCCCCCTTGTTTTGTGTTTCTATGTCTCTCTCCCTCTTTGGGTTTCTCTGATTTTTCCCCTGTGTCTTACTTTTCTGTCTTTTTCTGTCTCTCTCCTTCCTATTTCTTTTCCCTCTGGGTCCCGCCCTACTTCCTCAGTGTCTCTTTCTCTCCCAGTCTCTGCCTCTATTATTTACCTCTCTTACGTTGTCTATGTTGAATCTCATTCCTTCGTCTGTTTCTTTTAAAAACAGCTTTTTAAGAAGTCATTAATATAACGTACAACTCACCCACTTCGAAGTATACAAGGCAGTGGTTTTTGGCATATTCATAAAGTAGCGCAGCCATCACTACTGTCTAATTTTAGAAGACTTTCAACGTCCCTTAAAGAACCCCACACTCCCTAACTGTCACCCCTCAGCCCCCAGTACCCACAATCTACCCTCTCTCTCTGTGGATCTGTCTGTTCTGGACATTCCTATAAATGGGACCACACACTCTGTGTCCTTCTGGGTCTGCTTTCTCTCACTGAGCATGACATCCTCAAGGTCCACCCACACTGCAGCCCGTGTCAGAGACTGCTTCCTTTTCATGCCCACTAATATCCCAGTGAAACACATTTTGTTAATCTATTCCCCCATTGGTGGACATTTGGGTTGTTTACACTTTGGGGCTATTATAAATAATTCTGCTATGAACATTCTGTACAAGTTTTTTTTTTTTTTTAAAGAGTTGGGATCTCTTTCTGTCACCTTGAGTGGAGTGGGCCCATAGCTCACTGTAGCCTCAACCCTTCCCAGCCTCCCAAGTATCTGGGACCACAGGTACACACCACTGCATTTGGCTAACTAATTTTTCTTTTTTAAGAGATGGGCTCTTACTATATTGCCCAGGGTGACCTTGAACTCCTGGGCTCAAGCAACCCTCCTGCCTTGGCCTCCCAAAGTGCTGGGATTATTGGCATGAGCCACAATGCCTAGCCTCCTGTACGAGTTCTTACGTGGACATTCTTTATCTCTTTTTACCCCTTTGCCTCTTTCTCTGTCTATGTTTCCTTGTCTTCTTTGTGTCTGTCTTTCTCTCTCTCTGTCTCTGCTTTTGTTTTTCTCTTTCTGTCTCTGTCTCCTTGTCCCTTTCTCTCTGGGACTGGGGTGAAGGGAAGGGATCTTATGTTCCTTCCACTTCTTCTGCAGCACTTTATGAAGCCCTTGCAACGGTTCCTCAAACCCCCAGATATTGAGATTATCTTTATCAACATTGAGGTGAGCTGGCCCACCCTCAGCCCCCTTGGGAGTTGGGAGTTGAGCAGCATGGGGTAGGTGGAGGACCCTCCCCAGCATGGCTCTCTGAGCCCCAGGCTCCGGCCCCAGCCCTTGCCCTTCCCTTTGTAGGATCTGCTTCATGTGCACATACACTTCCTAAAGGAGATGAAGGAAGCACTGGCCACCCCTGGCGCATCCACCCTCTACCAAGTCTTCATCAAATACAAGGAAAGGTGAGCCCTGGGGGGTTCAAAGGTGACTGGGATGGTTATTTGGAAGGCCTTACCCTCAGAGGCCACTAGACAGGGAGGACTTTTGGCTGTGTGCTCATGGCCAAGGGAGCTGTCTATGTCTGGTTCAGTTCCCAGCTCTGCTGTGTGGCACTGCATAGCCATGTACCCTCTCTGTGCTTCAGTGTGGTACAGGAATGTACCTCCTAGGGTTGTGGTGAGGATCCAATAAATTGATGCATAAAATGCTTAGCACAGGGCTTGGCATGCAGTAGGCACTCAGTAGGTGTTTGTTATATAAATGAACATTGGGAAGAGATGCTACCATATGCCAGGCACTGTGTCATTTAATGGTAGCATAAACTCTTGTGGGAGGTGCTATTGTTATGCCCATTTCATAGATGGAGAGACTGAGACTCAGGGTCGTCTAGCTGGGAAGAGTAGGGCCAGGACTGACACCCAGATCTGCCTAACCTTGGTGCTGGCCACTCTTATGTGGTGGCCTGTCTGCTTCTTATAGGTTTCTCATCTATGGCCGCTACTGCAGCCAGGTGGAGTCAGCCAGCAAGCATCTGGACCGTGTGGCTGCAACCCGGGAGGATGTGCAGATGAAACTGGAGGTAGGGGCTGTGTCCATCTCTGGGGAGGGCTTTTCCACTCCTTCCCAGGTCCTAGAGGCAGCAGGGAGGTGACTGGGTTGTAGATGGCTCCACTTTCTGCTGCAGCCCAGCCAGGGATCTGCCAAAGGAATTGGGAAGAGAGATACCAGCTGGCTGAGTGGAGGGAATGGAACAGGGCAGAACTGGGCCAGGCTTACATCTGGACTGACTCTTTAATATCAGGCTGATGTCCTGACCCCCAAACTGAACCCCAGCCCCAGACTGAGCCCTGACACTGACTGTGCCCCAAGCTGGACTGAACTCCAACTTCATGCTGAGCCCTGATTCCAACCAGCTCCTCATGCCAGGCTAAACCCTGACCCTGAATTGAACCCCTATCTTGGATCCATGTGTCTAGGGGAAACACAAGGCAGGGCGTGGACAGGAGGATGAGGAATCTCCAGATCTGTCCCTCTCCCATCTTTCCAACCACACTCCACTGGCAGAATGCTGGGCTTCTACCCTAGGCAGCACATGGGGCCTCCTGGTAGTTTTTAAACTGCCCCTCACCTCTTAGCATCCTTTTAACTTTTCTTTTTGGGGGTCTCTAGTGATGGACAGCTGCCCACATATTTATTCAAATCTTCCCTGCTCCCAACTCATCTTGGGCACCTGCTTGCACCTGGTCTTGACACTTACCTTGTTCTCTGATCTCACAGGAGTGTTCTCAGCGAGCAAACAACGGGAGGTTCACCTTGAGGGACCTGCTAATGGTGCCTATGCAGCGGGTGCTCAAGTACCACCTCCTCCTCCAGGTGCTGTGCCTGCCCCCTGCCAGGGCTGGGTCTGTGCACTCTCCTGTGTCTATGGAGGGGCTGGCTTGTGGAGGTTGGGGCCACTGGGAGGGGTCATTTGGGACACGTCCCAGCCTCCAGAGACCACTGATGAGGAAGGAGCTGGTGAGCCAGCATTGTTTGGAAGGGCCCCAAGAGGGAGGAGACAGGTCTGAGTGATGTCTGACTCCTTTGGGTTCCGCAGGAGTTGGTGAAACACACTCAGGATGTGATGGAGAAGGAGAATCTGCGATTGGCCCTAGACGCCATGAGGGTGAGTGTGGTGTGGGTGACAGTCACTCACATGTTGTGGATATTGCCTCTAAGCCTCCTGGAGGGGGCTGACCTATTATCCCAGGCCAGGTAGGAGGCTGGGCTGGGCGATGGGAGCTGGGGCCCAGGCTCACCTCTGCCCCACCCCCAGGACCTGGCACAGTGTGTGAATGAGGTCAAGAGAGACAACGAGACACTGAGGCAGATCACCAACTTCCAGTTGTCCATTGAGAACCTGGTGAGGTGGTGGAGCCAGGTGGTCCAGGGTGTGGCCATGTGGGGAGGGCGTGTTGGTCTCTTTCTTGGCAGCTGTTTGCCAGACTCCCTGCATGCTGTCTAGGACCAGTCTCTGGCCCACTATGGCCGGCCCAAGATCGACGGGGAGCTCAAGATCACCTCGGTGGAGCGACGCTCCAAGATGGACAGGTGGGTGGAGCCAACACATCTGGGGTGGAGCTTGGATGGGGAGTGGCCAGGCTCCTAGACCGATAGGTGGGTGGAGCCAACACTTGAAGGGTGGAGCCTGGGTAGGGCAGGGCCTGGTTTCTAGATAAGATTTGTGGACCTAGTCAACTTGGATTTGGGGAGGGGGTGTGAGCAGGGCCAGTAGATGGGTGAGTGGGCCTACCCAAACAAGGAGTGGAATCTTGATAGGCAGGGCAGAACCACTATGAATGTGTAGGTGGAGCCACGATGGGCAGGCGGTGGGGCTGACATGAATCATGTGGTTGAGGTTAGGATGGATAGGTGGATACAGGCAAGTAAGACAAAGAGTGAGAAGGGCAGGATAGGGCCCCCAAAAGTAGAGGGAACTGGGCAGAGAGGTGATGGGGCACCCTATCCATTTGCTCCCAGGTACGCCTTCCTGCTTGACAAAGCTCTGCTCATCTGTAAGCGCCGAGGCGACTCCTACGACCTCAAGGACTTTGTGAACCTGCACAGTTTCCAGGTTCGAGATGACTCCTCTGGAGACAGAGACAACAAGAAGGTGGGAGTCTGATGCCAGGGCTGGGGGGGGGGCCCTGGAGAAGGGGCAGCTTGGGGCTCTCCACTTGGGTGTGTGTATGTATTTGTGAGAGTCCATGGAAGTGTGTGTTAAGCCACGCACAGTTACTTTATCCTGGGCACTTTTTTAAGTGCTAGGACAAAAATGGAAAATAAAACAGACACAGTCCCCTCTTGTATGGCACTTACATTCCTATGGGATGCGTTCTACAAAGAACATAAAACAGGGGATGTGACCCTGATAGGTGAGGGTGGGAGGCCAGAACTTGTCTTACCTCCACAGTCCAGGAACATTCTCTGAGCTGAGGCCTCTGTCCCTCTTGCGTTTCCTCACTGTGTTCCACTCTTTCTCTTGCTTACTCTTTTTTTTTTCTAATTTCAGATTAATATGAAGGTACATACGATAAGATTACATATTTGCTTTGCAAGGTTAAAGTTCGAATGGTAGTTGTGCCCTTCACCCAGGAAGTGTGCCATATACCAACGTACTCAGTCTCTTCTGCTCTACCTTCTACTTGAGTTTAATTGAGTTTTTTCCTCATGTGAGCATGTAGCGGTTAATCCACTTTCTTCAATTTAGCACTGAGTGCCTGTGATGCTTGTTTCTCCATTGTCGCCATACTTTGCTTAGAAGAATGTTCTCTAAATCTATCTAGGTTGTTACAAAAGATAAAGTTTCCATCATGTTTTATGGCTGAATAATATTCCATGGTGTACATATGTTTCCTATCCCTTTAGTCCTCCTTCTGGAGGCCTCCCACTGCTTCCCTGTTTCTTAGCCCCTGTGCCTCCACATTGAAGTGCTAATTGCTCTCTTGCTTGTTTATGTGTCTGTCTCCCCTGTCACTTGGAGCCATGGAACAGTGTTTGCTGCTCTGTCCCCAGCTTCCAGCTAGGTGTCTGTTTCTCAGTGGGATCTCAATGAATGCTTGTCACATAGACAAATGAATGAATGACAAGCATGTCTGAGGTGTGTTCGGCTAAGGGGTGTGTATATATGTGTGTGTGTGTGTGGTTTTGGAATTCATAGATGTATATTTGGATATCCTAGGCCACACTTTACAAGGATACTATTGCATGGTGTGAGGGTCAGAGAGACTGTGTGGGCCTGTCCCTGTTCCCCCTGCAGGGGGAGGGGTCCGTGTATATGCTCCCACCCTCTGCAGAGGGGGTGGGCCTCGGTCTGAGCTCTGCTCCTCTGCAGTGGAGCCACATGTTTCTCCTGATCGAGGACCAAGGTGCCCAGGGCTATGAGCTGTTCTTTAAGACTCGAGAACTGAAGAAGAAGTGGATGGAGCAGTTTGAGATGGCCATGTGAGTCCTCCTTCCCTCCCTCTTTCTATCTTCAGAGGACTGTGTCTCGTGAGTGTAGAGGCCAGGAGGCAGGACTGTGCTCTAGTCTGCACTCAGCCCACAGTCCATCGGCTGTTCTGAACCTTATTTTCCTCATCTGAGAGATGGGAGGGACAGGCTGAAGACTGTCTTGTGTCTGTGGAATGCTGAAGCTTTGTACAAACTTCAGCCACCAGTCTGGAATTTTCTCCTTCTCCTCCTTCTTCTCTCATTCCTCCTCCTCTTCTTCTTTCGCCTCCTCCCACCTCCTCCTCCATCTTTTTATATTGAGATGAAATTCCCATTGCAGAAATTTAATCATGTCAAAGTGTACAATTTTGTTGCATTTACATTGTTGTACAACCATCACTTCTATCTAGTTCCAAAACATTTGCACCATCCTCCAAAGAAACTTTTCACCCATTAAACAGTCAGTCCCCCTCTCTCAGCCCCTAGAAACTACCAATGCACTTTCTCTCTTGACCAGTGCTCATACCAGCATTATTCAAATGTCAGTCAGTGGCTGAATGGACCAACAACATATGTGTTCCGTGTCCTGCCACAGAACAGTATTCTGCTATAAAAAGGAATAAAATGTTGGTCCTTGCTTCTTTTATTTTCCTTCACCAGTTCCAACATCTATCCTGAGAATGCCACTGCCAACGGGCATGACTTCCAGATGTTCTCCTTTGAGGAGACCACTTCCTGCAAAGCTTGCCAGATGCTGCTAAGGTGTGAGCCTGGGAGGATGGGCCTGGGTCCTGAGCATGGTCACCCATTCCTTTCTAAAGAAGGTCCCCTAAATTGTGAGGTGGGAGGCCCTACTGTGATGTTCAGTTTCCCTTTCGGGCTCTGAAGAGAACCCAAGTGGGTCCTTCATATTGTTGGCAGCATGGCCCTCCATGTCTATAAAGATGACTCTTCTTTCTCTCTCCCCTGCATCCCAGAGGCACCTTCTACCAGGGCTATCGCTGTCATCGGTGCCGGGCACCTGCACACAAAGAGTGTCTGGGAAGAGTTCCTCCATGTGGCCGACACGGGCATGGTACCAATGGGAGGGAGAGAGGTTGGGAGGGTGGCTTGGTTCTCCATGGTGTATGTCCTGTCCTATCTATTTCCTTTTCCTCCCACAGATTCCTCAGGAACTATGAAGAAGGTAAGACGTTCCACCCCCGATTCTATGTTTCTGTGCATGGCAAATCTGTACAGCTAGGAGGGATTACCCAGGAGACCTCAGCAGTGGATGAGGACAGTGATGGGGCATAGGTAGCCACACTTGCTTTCTTGCTCTGTCTTTCCAGGACAAACCACACCGCAGGGCTCAGGACAAAAAGAGGAATGACCTGGGTGAGTTGGCAGGGGCACTGTGTGGGGCAGTAGGGGAACTGACCTCCTCCAGGGACAGATCACTATCATCATATTCATACCACATAACATCCTGCTTATTATGCTGTGATCCATGTGTTCCAGTACCAGAAACCCAAAAGGAGTTTACAAATAAGTACTCAAATTCATTACTTGCTTTGGTCAAACCCTGTGAGGTAAATGCCCAGGGGATAGCAATCCTAGTCTTCCAGGCAGAAGGGGACTGCATAGGGTGAGGATCATTGGAAACCATCTTAAAGTCCAGATACCACAGCATGTAAAACCAGATATATAGACACAGGACTGGAACCCAGGGTTGCCACCAGATGGGACATACAAAAGTATGCCAGACAGGCCTACAATCTGGAGGTTAGATACATTGGCGAGTGCTGTGGATTTCAGCCCTACCACATCAGGGCAATTGCAGAGGAGCTGGCCCCAGAAAGGGGATTTTTCCTGCCAGCTCCAGAAAAACATGGCAGCTGGGGAAGTGGTTTGGACATGCACACCAAACCTTGGATTAGAGCAAGGGCCAGGAAGGAATACTGGGAGAATCTTCGCATAGCCTCAGGCAGGCCATGTAACCCTTCAATGTCAAAGCCAGATGCCTGGGGAGTGACCAAAGGAACAGCCCAGCTGATACAGTAGAAAGAAGCCACAACCGAGCAGCAGCTGAAAGAGCTTGTTGAGAAACAGAAAATCAGATCTGTAAAGTAGCCTCAGTGGAGCCTATTTTTGGTGAATCCCTTGATGTTTGGGAAAAATAGTTAAAAAGCAGTGCTTGTGTTAATGTCAGCCTATACATTCAATTGGCATTAGCTGAAGGAAATAGATTTATAAATAGCACTTGGCTATTTTAAAAGTATGTTTTAGAAATTTACTTAGAAACAAAATAAGCACAAAGTAAATCTTAAACAGGTTTACTAAGCACTGACCAAATAAAATGTATTATAGAAATCACTGCAGCAAAGGAAAAGTAATTCCAACATTAATCCCACTTCAAGAAGTTGGTAGGCTAGCAAGGAGGGTAGAACGAGAATTGTCACAAATGACTCAATAACCAGCCAGGGACAGATAAAGTGCTATGGAAAGTAATCTCCACGCTCTTCTGAACATGACGGTTTGTAAGAACACAATTTATATAATGACACAGGAAAACATAGCACATAACCATTGAAATTAAGAGTTATCCATTCTTATGTTTTCTGTTCTATTATTTTCCATTGTGTTCATTACTAAAACATGCTGATTGAGACCCCCAAATTGATTTTTATGACCTATTAATAGGTTTTGACCCACAGTTTGGAAAACATTACTGTAGGATACTTAAGATATGGGGACCATCCTGTTTAAATTTGTTTTTATAAGAAGATTAGTCATATGAGACCTGATCAGTAAGTACCCAAAGCCCAGAGTCCTGCTCTCAGAGTTTTATTTTCTGTCCCATTTCTATCTTTAAGAAATATAGACCAATGAGGAGGAGGAAGACGAGATGGCTATTTCAGTCCTCTCCATCCTGGTCATACTGGACCCACCTACAGCCTCCAGTCCATAAGGCTAAGAGAATGAACTTGTGTTACTTTGGTAGCTTAAAGAAAAAAGTATAATAAGAAAAAATTGTGTTCTCCAAAGTCTAGCCAATTTTCTTAGACTGGGAACTATGATGTTTTCACCCACTAATTTAATGTCTGCTTTCCTGTAAGAGCTCAAGCCTAAAGATGCAAGACTATTAGAATAAGTACTGCCACCCTCAATGTATTGGAAAGAAGTGCAAGGTGCTTTCTAAATCTTCTTGAATTTGTTGAGCTATTTTGAAATTGTAATTTTTTTTGGCTATTTAAAAATGAACAGTGAGACTAAAAAAAAAAAAATGCTAGTCTTCCATACACTGTTACCTTCACTATCTCTTCCCCCACCCCACAGTCTGAACTGGCTAGGCCCGACTCTGGTGAGAGACATTGATGTGGCTGGAGGGAGCAGTGGTACCTCATCCTTTCTTACCACAGCACGGTGTTCCACTGTGTGCTCCACTCCGTGGTTCTCACCATGGCACAGTGTTCCTCTGTGTGTTCCACTGCAAGGTTGTCTTAACTGTGGCACAATGTTCCACCATGTGTTCTGCTATGTGGTTGTTCTCACTGTGGCACAGTGGCACAGTGTTCTTCTGTGTGTACCAGTGTGTGGTTGTTGTCTCTGTGGCACAGTGTTCCACTGTGTGTTCCACTGTGCAGTTGTTCTCACCATGGCACAGTGTTCCACTGTGTGTTCCACTGTGCGGTTGTTCTCACCATGGCACAGTGTTCCACCATGTGTTCCACTGCACAGTTATTTTCACTGTGGCACAGTGTTCCTCTGTGTGTTCCACTGTGTGGTTGTTGTCTCCGTGGCACAGTGGAACACTGTGCATTCCACTGTGTGGTTGTTCTCACTGTGGCAGTGTTCCTCTGTGTGTTCCACTGTGAGGTTGTTTTTACTGTGGCACAGTGTTCCTCTGTGTGTTC
>NW_003852522.1:5625288-5650371 GCF_000181295.1 Otolemur garnettii
CACTGTGGCAGTGTTCCTCTGTGTGTTCCACTGTGAGGTTGTTTTTACTGTGGCACAGTGTTCCTCTGTGTGTTCTACTGTGTGGTTGTTCTCACTGGAGCACCGTTTTCTGCTGTGTATAGTTAAACCTGCTGAGGACATTAGCTTTGTTGTCCATTTTTGGTTATTGTGAATAAAGTTGTTGTGGACATTTTTGTCCACGATTTTGGGAGGTTGTGTTTTCATTTCTCTTCAGTTTCTGGGTCGCAGGGTAGGCATATGTTTAGTTCATACTGCTAAACAGTTTTCCAAAGTGAATCCCCCACCAGAAAATGTAAGAGAGTTCTGGTCACTCTGTGTTGCTGCCAACACTTGTTTGATATTGCCATTCTCTTTAATTTTAGCCATTTTGGTGGTGGCAAGACTCAAGTTTGAAAGTCCCTGACTGCCAGCCTCCCTGTACCCCACCCTCCCTGTCCTCCAGGTCTACCCAGGATGGAGGTGTTTCAGGAATACTATGGGCTCCCTCCACCTCCTGGTGCTTTTGGACCTTTTGTGCGGC
This sequence comes from Otolemur garnettii, assembly GCF_000181295.1. Classification (NCBI taxonomy): domain Eukaryota; kingdom Metazoa; phylum Chordata; class Mammalia; order Primates; family Galagidae; genus Otolemur; species Otolemur garnettii. The sequence goes on from NW_003852522.1 coordinate 5,625,830, forward strand.
TCAACCCTGGAGACATTGTGGAGCTCACCAAGGCAGAAGCTGAACAGAACTGGTGGGAGGTACAGGCTGGGCCCATGGTGATACTGGGCAGGATTCAAGTGTGGGGTTAAGGGTCCAGGTGACCTTGAGGAGTGGGGTCATAGTACCAGTGAGCTCTGGAAGTGGTGCCTGGGAAATGATGCTATAGACTGGGATTTTGGGGGGTAGGCTTGGTGTCTCTTCTGAGATGGCCATTTTACTAGGAAGTAGATACTGATTGGCATAACTCTGTGGGTCCTCCAGGCCATGCAGAGATAGATGGATAAGCAAAGTGGCCCCCGAGAAAAGGGATGGATACATACATGTACACATACACACGTGGATGCCTGTAACCTTTGTCCTTCTTTTTGTCTCCTGGGTTTTTAGGGCAGGAATACAGCTACCAATGAAGTTGGCTGGTTTCCCTGTAATAGGGTGAAGCCCTATGTCCATGTGAGTGACATGAGTATGGATGGAGCTGGGGCAAGGGGTCCAGAGATGATCTGGGGAGGGTGGGCAGACTTAGGAGGACACCTCTGGAGCTGCAGAAGGGGTACCTATTGTGGCAGGTCATTCTCCAACTCAAGGCTTTGCCTGTGCCATTGACTGAACCAAAGGCTCAATTGAAGTGGGCCCATGTTGGGAATGATTGGTCCTTTCCCCCTTTTCTTTTGGTATGAATGTCCTCCTTCCTACAAGGGTGTGGTAAGGGAAGATGAAGGGGTCTGGATGGTGGGCCAGTCCTCCCTGCCTTTCTTTACAGACACTGAATTAAGTCCTGTAAAGGTATCATACCACCTTTACCTCCTTGCCCAGCTCCTGATGGTCAGACCTGTCCACCGTGTCTTCACCTGCTCTTCAGCTGTTTTCTGCTTAGGGAATCCCTTACTCCCATGGCTTTAGATCGTTCCCATTCCCTTCAAACCTCAGGTGCCCCCTTCTTCTCTCATTCACAACAAAGGGTTCCACTGTCCAACTGCACAGCTCATATGGAACCTAAAGAGAGGAACACTCTCCCATGTTTGTTGCAACATTAACTTTTTATCCTTTTAGATGTCTAGCAAAGTTATGAGAATAATGCAAAGAGTTGTCAGAGAGCCTCAGCTTAGATCCACCAGTTGTTAACATTTCACCCCATTTGCTCTATCATTTACTCTCTCTACACACGCAGATTTTTTCTGAAATAGTTACAAGTGGGTTTGCAGACATCATTTCCTTTTATGCTTTAAGTACTTCCTAAGAATGAGAAACTTCTTGTACACGTATAACCATAGCATGATTTAAAAAACCCATTAAATTTAACATTGTCATTGCACTATTATTTAGTTTATAGCTTAAATTTAAATTTTGCCAATTTTTCCAAAAATGTAACTTAGAGATTTTTTGTTTGTTTGTTTCTGTGGTTTCTTCACTGTCAACTTACCTTATATATTTCCAACTTCATTGTTCCTTCCTAATTTTTTAGCTGGTATTCTGCTGTAAGGAAGAGCTGCCCCCTTTACCTTATCTTTCCATTTGTTCATCTGTCCATCTATCTATCCATCTATCCATACATCATTATTTGTTCATCCACATAGTCATTATTTATTTATCCATCCATCATATATCCATCAACATCCATCTGTCCGTCATTTATCCATTCATCCATCCACCCATCTAGCATTTATCTATCCATTTATCCATCTATATATCACAGATCTATTTATCAAGAAATCTTCTATTTATCATATATCTATTCATATACCCATCATCTATCCTTCTATTTTTCAATTAACCATCTATATCCATCTACCATCTATTCACTCATCCATTCATTTATCATATATCAACAAATAATTCATCCATGCATCCACCCATCATCTATCAGCTGTCTATTATCTATCTACCTATGATCTAGTTATCTATCCATCTATCATCTACATATCCTATCTTATTTCTTTCTTTCCATCTATCATCTACCTATCTGATCTATCTATCCACCTGTCATCTATCAACTGTCTATTATCTATCTGTCTATCTATCTATCATCTATTTGTCCTATCATGTAGGACATGGTATATATGTATGTATGTATGCATCCATCCATCCATCCATCCATCCACCCACCCATCCATCCATCTTCTATGAGGACTAGCTCACAGATTCTTATTTTAAAATTATCCCAGTTTTGGCTAGAAGGAGCCCTTCAGGTTTGTTTCTCTGTCATTTTAACATGTCTCCATCATTCCTTGAGTACTTCCTTATTTTCTGATACTATGCAGATTTATCTTGTACTTTTCCTGTCCTAGTCTTGGAATCAACTTCTTCTCCAAGGAGCTCTGGTAATTTCAGTGGGACATGGCATTTAGAAACCAAGATCTGTGCATATCTTCAATGCCTGTCTCTAAATGTAGTTGGTTCCTTAAAGCAGCTCCTCCTCTCCCATTATGTGAAGAATCTGAGAAAAGATACAAATGATGATGGTTGTTCTCAGTCTCATTCAAGGTCCCATCCTTCCAGTACTACCCATCTCACAAGACAATGACTGTTATCCTCTCTTTCTCTCCAGAGTCTTACTCTGTGAGACTGGAATGAGAAGGTATCATCATAGCTCACTCCAACCTCAAGCTCCTGGGCTCAAGCAATCCTCCAGCCTCAGTCTTCCAAGTAGCTGAGACTACAGGCACCTCACAACACTGGCTAATTTTTCTATTTTTAGTAGAGACAAGGTCTCACTCTCCTGGCCTCAAGTGATCCTCCTGCCTTGGCTTCCCAGAGTGCCAGGATTACAGGCTTGAGCCACCATATGTGGCCTATTAATCTTTTTAATATGGCTATTTGGCACTTTTTAATGCAAATACAAACATATGAATATGGATTCTGAGTTAATCTATGGTTTATTCAAAAGGTTCATTACTATTATGCATCCTGTTTTCTTCCGCTTAACGTGTCTTGACATCTTGCCATATCATTGTACATGGAACATCTCATTCTTTTTTTTTTTTTGCCTTTTTAAAAAAATTGAGGTAAAATTTACACAACACAAAATCATCTATTTCAAGTGAAAAACTTAGAAGTATGTAGTACATTTACATTTAATATATCCAATTTATGTGAAACATCTAAGATAGGTAAATTGATAGAGACAGAAGGCAGATTGGTGGTTATCAGTGCTGGGTAGGAGTAGTAGGAAAAGGTGCTGACAGCCTGATAGGTAGTGACTATGGGATTTTCTTTTGGAGTGATAAAAATATTTTGAAACTAGATAGAGGTGATGGTTCTTTATCCTTCTTATGGTTAATTGTGATAAAATACACATTCCATAAAATTTGCTAACTTAACCTTTTTTTTTCTTTTTGAAGCAGAATCTCACTCTGATGCCCAGGCTAGAGTGCTGTGGCATCCTCATAGCTCACAGGTGGGAGGAACCTAAAACTCCTGGGCTCAAGTGTTCCTCCTACCTCAGGCTCCTGAGTAGCTGGGACTACAGGAGTCCACCTCAATACCCAGCTAGTTCCTCTATTTTTGGTAGAAATGAGGTCTCACTCTTGCTCAGGCTGGACTTAAACTCCTGAGTTCAAGGGATCCTCCTGCCTTGGCCTCTCAGAGTTCTGGGATTATAAAAGTGAGCCACTGTGCTGGCGCCCTCTGAACTGTTTTTAAGATGTAGCTCAGTGGCTTTAACTACTTGCTGTATGAATATTATCACCATCCATCTGTAGAGTTATTTTACATCTTGTAAAATTGAAATTCTGTGCACATTAAACAACAACTCCCCATTTCCCCCCTCTGCAGCCCCTGGCATCCACCATTCAACTTCTAGTCTTCATGAATCTGACTACCCTAAGTGGAATACTATAGTATTTGTCCTTTAGAGTCTGGCTTCTTTCACTGAGCATAGTGTATTCAGGGTTCATCCATGTTGTAGCTGGTACTTTGTACCAGAATTCCTTTCTTTTTTAAGGAAGAATAAAAAGAAGAAGAATAAAAATAATACTCCGTTGTATGCATACATCACATTTTTAAAAAGTCAATTCTTACATCAATAAACATTTGTGTTGTTTCACCTTTTGCCTATTATGGATAATGTTGATGTGAACATGAGTGTACAAATACAGTGGAACCTCCATAGATGACTACCTCCCTACCTTGACCACCTTTGTAAATTGACCCAATTTTCATAGACTAGACATGCACCACATGTGCGTATCAGTACAGCAGGCCTAGCTCTTTATGTTGACCAGCTTTGGGTGTTGACCGGTTTGTTACAGTCCCTAGGGTAGTCAAGAGGTTTTCATATCTTTGAGATCCTGCTTTCACTTCCTTTGGTCACACACCCAGAAGTGGGATTGCTAGATCAGGCAGTAATTCTAATATTTAACTTTTCTGAGGAACTTTCATACTGTTTTCTACAGTGGCTGCGCCATTTTACATTCCCAACAACAGTGCACAAGGGTTTCAATTTTTCCACATCCTCCCCCAGTTATTTTCTGGGTCTTTTGTTTTCCTGATCGTAACCATCCTACAGGTCATGAAGTTGTAGAAGTGAATACTTTCACATTTGTACATATATTTAGATCAGGGGCCAGCAAACTTTTTCTGTAAAGAGCCAAATGGTAAATATGTGCAACTTCATGGGCCACAAATTTTTCACAACTCATTGGTTCTGCCACTGTGGTGCAGAAGTAGCCATTCTCTGCGAAGGAGTGGGCATGCCTCTGTTCCTGGAACACCCAACTCTGTGAAGGAGCGGGCATGACCCTGTTCCTGGAACACCCAATTCAGGGATGCTGACAGGTGAATTTCATAAGCTCTTCACATGCCAGGAAATACCCTTCTTCTGATTTTTGCCAGCCATTTAAAAATGTAAAAAACATTCTTAGGTTGAAAGCCATGATAAAACAGGTGGGAGGACAGCCCTGTTTTACGTGACTCTGGGCCAGTCTCCTGAGTCGGGCTCTGGGGGTGTGCCCCAGTGACAAGCACAGTGCTTGGCACAGAGAAGGCACAGTAAGTGCTCATGGGTCAAATGGCTGAGTGAACAAAATGCCCTGCAGTCTGTTGTCCTAAGCTGGGGTCTCTGTATTCTAGGGCCCTCCTCAGGACCTTTCTGTTCATCTCTGGTGAGTAGGACTGAACTACTTTCTTCCCTTTTTTTCCCCCAACCAGAGGGGCCTCCACACCAATCAGTTGTTTATTCTTTGAATTCTGAGCATTGAGTTATGAAATTAGCCCTGGGCTGGGGGATGCTGGGGAGGGGACATAAGGAAGGCCCCTGAGTTTGGGAATTATGGTCTTGCTGGAAGCAAAATGGTCACCATGACAATGATGTTGATGGCAGTGATGGTGGTGATGGTACGGAAGCCCCATTTTTTCTTTTTGAGCATCTAATGCATGTTGGGCAGCTAGGGGTGGAGGTTTAGTATGGCTTTTGAAGCCTACTTACCTGGGTTTAAATCCTGGCCCTGACATTACCTAGTCATGTGATCTTGGCACCATAAATTAAGCTCTCTGTGCTTCAGTTTTCCTACTTGGAAAACTAGCTTAATGATAGTATCTATTTCATAATATTGTTAGGAGGCTTAAATGAGCCTGTTAAATGCCCAGTCCTGGACTCCGTATAAGATTAGCTGTTGTCATTGCCACATTTTACCCACTTGAAGCTGCATGTTCCCCCTTCACATTTTAACATCTCAGACTTTGGAATGGCTCTTGCAGCCGATGGAATCTTAGTCTTATGCTGAATTTTATAGGCAGTAATTTTTCTTTCATAATGGCACATAAAAGAAAATGATGCATTTAACCATTGCACCTCAGACTTGCTGCAATATGATATTGTTTTTATGGCCATGTGCCTGCTCTTTAATGCGTTCCTTTAATTTTCACAATAACCCTTTGAAATAGATGCTATTCTTATATTTTTACTTTTCTTTTTTTGCCAAGGTGGAATTCTTGGCAAAAGAGGTTCAGGGAAGAGAAATGATTTGTTCTATGTCACATGATGAGGAAGCAATGGGGAAGGGATTTGAACCCATCTGTCCAAATCCAAAGCCTGACTTTCCTGCCTCTTGATAGTATAAGATCTGAGCCATGATCTCATGTGGCTGTGCTTGCTCTGCCCTTTCCCATGTGGATGTGGACCCGGGGGAGATGAGGTAGGCTGTCACCTTGGCTGCAAGATTTAAGAGAGCACTAAAAAGCTCAGGGATCAAGACACATAATATTTTAATGCAATATTTAAAAAAATGAAAAACAAGGCAAAAAATGAACAAGTATCACAATAACAGGTAAAAAAGCAGGATCCGATGGGACTGGGCCTGGAAGAGGTGAGTGAGGTGAGCCCATCACAGTTAGATTCCGTTTTTATTTAAAATTTTGACACATTGCTCATTGAAGGTTTTTTGCATTTATTTTTTAAAAAAATTGAAGTGAAATTCACTTAATATAAATTAACCATGTAAAGGTTAGTAACATTTCTATTTCCATTTATGTTACATATTTACATTTACATTGTTAGGTATTATATATAATTACATATGATATATAATTAATATTTATTATTTATATTGCATATTTACATTATATCATGTATGTTTACATTTATGTTATATATTTACATATTACACATATTACATATTTAATTAATATTATATTACATTTATTTTATATTGTATATTATGCTGATATATGTAATTATAATATATTTATATTTTTACATTTATATTATATTATGTATATGAATATTATTTATATTGTTGATTTACATTATATGTCTTATTATATAACATATAGTATATATTTATATTATATTTTATACTTACATTTTATATATCATGTATAACTAATTATTATTATGTTGTATATTTACACGTCTTATTATATAATATATAGTATTTACATTTATATTACATATTTACATTTATATTGTATACTATGTAATTATGTGTATATTACATATAGTTAATGTTTAAAATTGACATTATACATTTACATTTGCATCATTAATTCGTGTTTACATTTACATTCGGTGGCATTTAGTACATTCATACTGGTGTGCAACCATCACTTCTGTTTAGCTTGGAAATATTTTTATCACCCCTGAAAGAAACCTCATCCCTCCACCATCCCCATCCCTTCCCCAATCCCTCCCCCATCCCTTCCCCAATCCCTCCCCCATCCCTTCCCCTCCCCCATTCCCTTCCCCTCCCCCATTCCCTTCCCCTACTGCATCCTTGGCAACCACAAATCCACTTCCTGTCTCTGTGTATTTGCCTATGCTGGACTTTTCATATAAACAGGGTCAGACACTAGGTGACCTTTTGCGCCTGGCTTTTTTCATTGTCTTCAAGGTTCATCCACATTGCAGCATGTGTCAGAGTTTCATTTCATTTTATGGCTACTTTTTCAATAATTTTGATATCTAAAAATATTGCATTAAAATACTATTTGTTCTATTTATTATTATTTATCTCAATCACTGTTTTTTTTTTTTTTTTGTCTCCCACTTAAATTTTGCACTTGAGGCTAATGCCTTGCTCTCCTTATTTGACTTTTGTCTTGGTGACTCAGAGACCAGCATCCAGCGGGCATTCAATAAAATGCCCACTGAAGCCATACTCTGTAAAATGATTTTAAGGAGCTTTATTCCTAGCCCAATTTGAGGACCATGACCCAGAACCACAGCTAAGAAGCCTTGAGCAAGTGGACTCCTTGTGCTGGGGTTACGTGCAGTTTGGTTTTATACATTTCAGGGAGAGAGAGATTACAAGTAAAGACATAAATCAATACATGGAAGGCATACATCAGTTTGTCCTGAAAAGGTGGGACATCTCAAAGAGGGGGCTTATAGGTTACAGGTCGGTTTAAAGTTTCTTTAGCTGACAATTGGCTGAAAGACTTAGGCTTTGACTAGAAGACCAGGAGTCAGCAAAAAGGAATGCTGTTAGTTAGTTAGAATGTCTGTTAGTTAGAAAGAAACTACAGGACTTATGCCCAGACTCAAGCAGTTTGTTATGTATATTGAGGACCTGCAGGTATGTCTTGCAGAGCCTCAGCACCCCCTCCAGTGAGTCACAAAGGACATTTCTAAGAAGGGGCACATGAGACATGTCTGATCTCCTTTCCTATGGCTAGCAACTCAGTTTTAGGGATACTCTTAGCCAAAAAGGCATCCAGTCAGTCAGTCACTGGGCGGGAGAGCCTTAAGTTATTATTTTAATTCACAAAGCAATAGCCAAATTCCAGATACCCAGCAAGACCGAAAGGGCTGAGCTGTTCCCCACAATCAGTATGTCAAATCTTGGGTGTAACTTATAGAAGCCTAATGGCTACTCCCACCTCTGAGCTCCATGGGGCTCAACTTGACGTTTAGGGGTTGGTAGACCCAGGCTATCACCAACTTAAAAAATCATGGATTTGTCAGAGTTTTGGGGAAAGGAAGCAGCATCACTATGGAAATATGGGACCCAGGTGTGGGGACTGTAGCCTCACTCCTTGGTGTGTCTTTGCAGGTACGCTGGCCCCATGGAGCGTGCAGGGGCAGAGAGCATCCTTACCAACCGCTCAGATGGGACCTTCTTGGTGCGGCAGAGGGTGAAGGACGCTGCAGAATTTGCCATCAGTATTAAGTAACTCCTCCCTCCCTGACCCATCTCTTTTCATGACCTGGGTTCTTCAGGTGCCTGTGAAGAAGGACATCCAGTTTTTAATTTCTAGTGTACCATAATAACATCCTCCTTTATGAGCTCTGATTGGGGTTTGAACTTAAATCACTGAGTGCTTTTACCTATCTTTCTTTTACTTGACTGACAACCTATGAGTAAGAGATATGATTCCTACAGAGTCTTAAAAAGACCTTTAGCTAGGAAGAGGATAAAACACAATTTGAACCAAAGCATCTTACACTCAGATTCTTGTGCCTTTTTGCAGTGTGAGCTGCTTCTCACTCATAGTGACTTGTTTCCTTATCAGTTTTATAATTTTGTGTTGTAATCTTAAGTGGGGCTTTACCTGTGGGAGTCTTATGCTGCCTTGGGTCTCCAGAGATGTTTTACATTTGTTTCTGTTGGAATGAACAGGTTAATTTCTTCTTTAGGTTAACCTTTAGGTTAATTATTTTTGAAGTTAATTTCTTAGCTTCCCAGCCTACACATGTGATTTAAGTTCAAACCCCAAACCTATGGGTGACAGGTGATGAATTCCTTTTTTTTTTTTTTTTTTTTGAGACAGAATCTCACTTTGTTGCCCTTGGTAGAGTGCTGTAGCATCACAGCTCACAGCAACTTCAAACTCTTGGGCTCAAGTGATTCTCTTTCCTCAGCCTCCCAAGAAGCTGGGACTATAGGTGCCTGCCACAAAGTCCGGCTATTTTTTAGAGACAGGGGGTCTCAGTTTTGCTCAGGCTGGTCTTGAACTCATGAGCTCAGTCTATCTACCACCCCAGCCTCCCAGAGTGCTGGGATTACAGGCGTGAGCCATTACATGTACGAGCCACTGTGCCTTGCCAGGTGATGAATTCTTTTTTTTTTTGAGACAGAGTTTCAAACTGTCACCCTGGGTAGAGTGCTGTGGTGTTACAGCTCACAGCAACCTCCAACTCTTGGGCTTAAGAGATTCTCTTCCCTCAGCCCCCCAAGTAGCTGGGACTACAAGCACTTGACACAATGCCTGGCTATTTTTTGGTTGTAGTTGTCATTTTTGGCAGGCCCGAGCTGGATTTGAACCCACCAGCTCTGGTGTATGCAGCTGGCACCCTAGCCACTTGAACTATAGGTGCTGAGGCAGGTGATGAATTCTTAAGGGTGACTTTACTATGTTGGGTCTGGGACATGCATCCTTCTTATCATCTCCTTTGTTTGGATAGGTTGAGTTTTTTTAGAACACCCCTTTTCTTGAGGATAAGACTCTCGTTTTTTTCTTGTATTGTTTTTGGGACAGGTCTCTGTTGCACATGGTAGTGTGCAGTGGTGTCATTATAGCTCACTGCGACCTCAAACTTCTGGGTTCAAGTGACTCCCCACCACAACTGACTAATTTTTAATTTATTTTTTATTTTTATAGAAAAAGGGTCTTGCTGTGTTGCCCAGGATGGCCTCAAACTCCTGGCCTCAAGCAGTCCTCCTACTTCAGCCTTCCAAAGTGCTAGGGTTATAGACATGATCCACTGTGCCCAGCCAGATGTGGCTCTCTGACAGTCTAGCATTAAAGAGTATGAGCAGGTCTCAGTGCTAACTCCCCACCTCACATGAACCCAGTATCCATTTCTTGTTTCCGCATGATCATCAAGATGTAAGCTCCTTGGTTACCAAGATCAGCAAACCCATTCAGGTAGCCCGAGTTCATTTAGCTTTTGTTTCATCTTTATTTCTGGCTTCTATGGATTTCCCTTACTTTTCTAAGAACCCAGATTTTTTTTTTTCCTCAGTAGTAGTAGGAGGCCTTTAAAAATTTTTTTCATTATCTGATTTCCATATGGACAGAAGTAGAAGTCTTATCCCATGTCTTGGCCCACCATATTAGCAGAAGTGCAGGTCTTTCTTTTATGTATGTTTTACTATTCTGAAGGTCACCATATTTCCAGAAATGGGTCTCTCCTACTATATCCTTTATATTCTATGGTCGTTTATAGTGGTGGAAGCGGAGGTCTTTCCCTATCTGTTCTAGAACATTGTTTTCTTTACAAGGTCTTATTGGCTTCTCAACCAACCTGTGAGTCATGGGAGATGATTCCTCTTATATGAGATGAAGACATGAAGATTTGGAATAGCAAAGTTTCCAAGGAAGAGGTTCTGTTAGAATAGCCTCAGTCTTTGAGTTCCAGTGGTCACCCTCCCTGGAGAACCCAAGATTGCTTCCTTTATGGGGGGAGGTTTGGCAGTGGATGGGTCTGGTCCCTTAACTCAGGACCCAGTGGCCATCTGGTCCTCTTTCTCCCTGTTGCCAGGTATAATGTCGAGGTCAAGCACATTAAAATCATGACAGCAGAAGGACTATACCGGATCACAGAGAAAAAGGCTTTCCGGGGGCTTACGGTAAGGGTCAGTGTCCCCCAAACCTTAGCCTCCCTGAACCTAGGTGGGACCCCCCCATCTCCATCTTGGGACTTCCTTTTTTCCACATTTGGAGTGCCCCCTCCAAGGCACCGTGGAGCAGCTGGCCTAAACTTATTCCCTTAATGGTCAATATAGTAATGAATAACAACAAAGAGCATTTACAGAACAGTAATTATCAGACACTTTATAGATAGGACTCCAATTAATCCCCTCAGCCAACCCTCTGAGGGTCCATTTCGCAGGTGGCTAAAACTGAGGTTTACCTGTCATCTAGTGTCACAGGACAGCGGAGCCCATGACTTACCTCTGCCTAATCTACTAAGTGACCATTTCACTGAGCATTAAAATGCCTTTTGGGTGTTCCTGCTTCTGCTACTAAGATCACTGTAATTTGTGATCATCTTTTAGATATTTTAAGCCTATTAGTTTAAGGCACATGCATCTTATGCATGGTCTATGGGTCCTTGAGGAGTTGATGAGTTCTCTGGAAGAAAATCCAGAATTTTACATGTATCTGCATTTTTGGGGGGGGGAATGAAGTATCTTAGATTAAGGGGTTCTTGGCTCTCCCAAAGGTTAATTCAGTCCACAAATCCTTTTTTCTCCTCTAAATTGTTTATTCTGAAACACTTCCCCTTGATTTTTTATTTATAAGCAATTTCAGAAAAGTTGCTGAAATAGTATATTGAACACCTGTGTATCTTTCACCTAGGCTTATTAATTGTTAATATTCTGTCTCTTTTGCTCTCTTTCTCTAACACACACACTTTTTCCTGTACGATTTAAGAGAAAGTTGCAGGCACCAATATCCTTCAACCATAAATACTTTAGTGTGAATACCCTAAGAGCTAAGATATTCTAATACATCACCACAGTATCATTATTACACTCAGGAAGTTTAACGTTGATGCAAAATTATTGCCTAATATACTGTCCATATTCCAATCTCCAACTTGTCCCAATTATGTCTTTTTAAAAGCTGTTCCTCCACCTCCAGGATCTAAGCAGTTATCACACGTTACACTTAGTTTTTACCTCCTCAATCTCCTTTACTTTGTAATAAATCACCAGTCTTTTTTTTTGGGGGGGGATGTCTTTCATGGTACTGGCATTTTTGGAGTCTAGAACTCCAAACACAGGACATTTTGTTTTGAAGAATATCCTTTAACTTTGACTCATCTGCTTGTTTCCTCACTATTAGAATCAGTCCAAATATCTGTGGAAGAAATATTTATAAGCACAACAAATCTGAGACTCAAATTCATCAATCTTATTACAGAGGCCGGCTCTTAGCTACCACACTCTACTGCCTCCTCTAGGGGTTGAATCCAGAATTTTCTCTTTCTAGCTATGGAACCCTAGACAAAGACCTCAGCTTTTCCATGTCTCAGCTTCTCCCTTTGTAAGATAGGAGAATCATGAATGTATTCACCTGTCAGGATTGTTAGGGGCTTTTGATGGGGTGTGGTAAGCACACTGGCTAGTACATGGTAGGTGCTTAAATAACAATGATGATGATGAATTATAAAAATAAGGCCTTTGGTACCTATAGGAGGCTTTGAATCTGGTGAACTGATTATTTGGTAAACTTAACACAATGTGAATTAGTCGGTTCTTAGGAAAACTGGTTTTAGGCAATGTGGTCTCTTTCCCATAAAATGGTCCTGGCTGCTGAGGAAGGCAATGAGCTCCCCATTAGGGAGAGCCTTCAAGGAGTTGTTTGTTCTCCAGGAAGATCAGAAGCCTGTTTCATATGAGGAGCTGCCCCCTTGTGGGCTGGCATAGCTGGGGTAGCATCTGCCATGTTGTCCCCCTTCCAGGAGCTGGTGGAGTTTTACCAGCAGAACTCCCTAAAGGATTGCTTCAAGTCGTTGGATACTACCTTGCAGTTCCCTTTCAAGGAGCCTGAGAGGAGAGCCATCAGCAAGCCACCAGGTAGGAGGTCTCAGGCTGAGAACTTGCAGCCCCTGCCTCTTCCAGTTGTGGAGGGAAAGTTTGGGGATGCCGTGGACATCCCTTGCAGTGAGCATGCAGAGGTCTTATCTGTGCAGCAACACGTACTCTTTCCCACTCCTTTCTGTCCCTTTGCTCTTGAGTGGTTTGCATATATATTTGCCTGAATGGAAGGCAGGGCAGGGAAGATGATGACACTAGGAACCAGAAGGGGACTCTCCCTGCATTTTGAGACAGGGCTTTCCTCTGTCACCTATGCTGGAGTGCAGTAGCACAATCATAGCTCACTGCAGCCTTGACCTCCTGGACTCAAGTGGATCCTCTTGCCTCAGCCTTCTGTGTAGGTAGGACTACAAGCATGCACCACCACTCCTGGCTAAGTTTTTAAAATTAGTTTTTGTGGACATGGAGTCTTGCTATTTTTCCCAGTGTCGTCTTGAACTCCTGGCCTCAAGCAATCCTCCCATCTTGGCCTTCCAAAGTGCTGGGATTACATGCATGAGCCATCATACCTGGGTTCCACCTGCACCTTTTAAGTCTATATTTTGTACCAATATTAAGGATTAATTAGCATCAATAACCTTTTCTCACAGTAAGGTAAAACCTTTAGTGCATTCTTCCTTTTTCTTTTGCACCCCCCTCACACCCAGGTTGTTGAAATTAACTAGAATTGTCGAATACTATTTCTAGTACATTAAAACAATTAGGGCATATGTGTATATTTTAGGAATTCTTTCTTAGCAATTGCATTTAATTTCACGAATACAGTATCATTAATTATTTGGACTCCATCTGTATTTGTTTTCCACCTTTTTCTTTATTTTTAAAACTCCTTATTCTGTTTCATATTTCATTTTGCTGGAGTGCATTCTGGAGTATGTTTTTCAGAAAAGTCACATGAGTAGTATAGTTTCTGAATTCTTGTATGTCCAAACATTTTTAAAAGAGGTATTTAAAAATAAATTTTTGGCCAGGTGTGGTGGCTCATGCCTGTAATTCTAGCACTCTGGGAGGCTGAGGTGGGTGAATCGCCTGAGCTCAGGAGTTTGAGACCAGCCGAAGCTAGAGCAAGACCCCATCTCTTAAAAAACAGCTGGCCCATTTGATCCTGCAATCCCATTACTGGGCATCTATCCAGAAGGGAAAAAACCCCCCAACTTTCATTATAAAGGTACTTATACTAGGCTGTTTATTGTAGCCTAATTTACAATTGCTAAAATGTGGAAACAGCCTAAATGCCCTTCAACCCAGGAATGGATTGGCAAGCTCTGTGGTATATGTATACCATGGAATTTTATTCAGCTATTAAAAAAATGGAGATTTTGCAGAAATTGTACTATCCTGGATGGAGGTGGAACACATTATCCTTAGTGAAGCATCACAGGAATGGAGAAGTATGAATCCTATGTATTATTCAACTTTGATATGAGGACAATTAATGACAATTAATGACATGGTGAGGCATGGGGGAAGGGGTGAGCAGACAGAGAAGGAGAGAGGGGGTGAGGGTAAGGACAAGAAAAAATAATAGTCACTAATTCTCACAAAAATTGGATTCGATTTTCACTGAAGTACATTACTTAAACATTAATTTTTACTTCAACTTGTTAATATGTTGTTTAGGATACAGGATACTGCATCTTCATTTAAACGTGAATTATGCTTTTAATTTCCCCTTTATAATAATATATTTTTTCCAATTTTAATATCAGCTGTATCCAGATTAAGCAGAATGATTTTGAAGTATTTATTCTTTTTTTATTGTCTATAAGATTTGGCATGATCTGTTTTCTGAAATTATCTTTTATTTTTATTTATAAATATTAGTTGTCTATTTTTTGAGACTTTAAAAAAATAATAAGAAGTTAATTGATGACTGTATACTGAACCTTAGAGTCAAAGCATTCTATAATAGTCATACTCTTACTTGACAATTTGAATGCTACTTTCTTTGCATTACTATTATTATTGCTTAATACTTCGTTGCAGCAATCGTCTGATTTATTTTCTGAATGTATTTATCTTCTTTCATTCTGTATGAGGTTTTTGTTTCTAGTCCTTGTCTTAAACATTGTTATTGTTGTTAAATTTTAAGCCTTTTTAATTCTGCGAAGGCAAAAAGTGGAAACCTAATAATCACATGTATATGCAAAAATAAAAAAAAAAGCCAAGCCTTGTGGTAGGTGCATGTAGTCCCAGTTACTCGGGAGGCAGAGGCAAGAGAATCACTTGAGTCCAAGAGTCTGACGTTGCTGTGGGCTATGATGCCACGGCACTCTACTGAGGTGTGTGTGTGTGACAAAGTGAGACTCTGCCTCAAAAAAATAAAAAAAGATAAATTATTGTTAGAATGTTGTATTCTTGGAAAAGAAATATCAACATAACATTAGGACTCTGGGACAAGAACCGCCCCTATGCTCATCACCAAATCAGGTAAATGTTACTTATTTGTCTTTGTGTCTATATGAATGTTCAGTATTAGCATGTTTGTGAATTAATTTTTATCTTACAGTTTTTGTTAATATTGTACTATGAAAAGATTTCCAGACTGGGCATGGTGGCTCATCCCTGTGATCCCAGCACTTTGAGAGGCTGAGGTGTGAGGATCACTTGAGGTCAGGAGTTTGAGACAAGCCTGGGCAATATAGCAAGACCCCATCATCATAAAAAATAAAAATATACAAAAATTAGCTGGGTGTGGCGGCACACACCTGCAGTCTCAGCTATCTGGGAGGCTGAAGCAGGAAGATCATTTGAGCCCAGGAATTCAAGGCTGCAGTGTGGTGTGATGGTGCCACTGCACTCCAGCCTACATGATAGAGCAAGAACCTAGCTTTTAAAAAAGAGAGAAGATTCCCATGTCTTTTTCTTCTCCTACTTGTCATCCTCTATTCCCTCTGTCTTTTGACCCTTGGTCCTTCTTAGGGTAATTAAAATTGGCCGGGTGCAGAAGCTCATGCCTGTAATTCTTGCACTTGAGAGGCTGAGGTGGGAGGATTGTTTGAGCCCAGGAGTTCAAAACCAGCCTGAGCAACATAGCAATATCTCATCTCTACAAAAAACAGAAAAATTATCCAGGGATAGTAGTACAAGATCTCATCTCTATAAAAAAATTAAAAATAAAATTAGCCAAGCATGGTGACTCACACCTGTAGTCCCAGCTACTTGGGAGATTGAGACAAGAGGATTGCTTGAGCCCAGGAATTTGAGGCTGCAGTGAACTATGATGACACCCCTGTATTCTACCTGGGTGATAGAGCAAAACTCTGTCTCAAAAAAATAAGATAAAAGATAATTAAGATTAACAGCCTAGGATGCATTTTTCCATACTTTCCTCCTTATTCCCTTTCTATTAAATATACATGAATCATTAAAAATTCAAAAATGGTCTTATTTCCTAAGTTTAGTTGCTGTTTGGCTTACAGGATGGTACTGAGTACACAGTTGTGTCCCTTCAAAGTATAGGGCACTTAATACTCTGTACAGAGGAGCACTGAGGGACCTTCATCCTGGAGTCACCTTCCTGAGAGCATGTGTCCTCACACTGCCACAGACCCTCTTCTTACCTCTGCTCTCTCTTTGTAGCAGGAAGCACCAAGTATTTTGGCACAGCCAAGGCCCGCTATGACTTCTGTGCCCGGGACCGGTCAGAGCTGTCCCTTAAGGAAGGTGACATCATCAAGATCCTCAACAAAAAAGGACAACAAGGCTGGTGGCGAGGAGAGATCTATGGCCGGGTAAGGCAGGCGGGGTTGGGTAGCCATGGGGGATGACCTGGCCATGGTGGGGCTGCAGTGGAATCATGGATCTGGGGAGGTGCAGCGTGGCTCACATGGAGGTTGGAAGGAAGGAAGGAAAACAGAGAACACGTTCGTGGTACTCAGCACCTTCTGTGTGCTGGGCATGCTGCTGGATGCAGAGGAGACAAAGACCCACCAAGCACAGTATGACTGTTGCCCTCATGAAACTCATAACCTAGTGAGGAGGATAGACCTACAATCCAGGCAATTACAACACTGAGTGGGCAAGATTGAGACCAGGAGTGGTAGCTCACTCCTGTAATCTTAGCACTCTGTTGTGGCAGGGCCCCTGTAGTCTCAGCTACTCAGGAGGCTGAGGCAAGAGAATTGTTTAAGCCCAAGAGTTTGAGGTGGCAATGAGTTATGATGACACCACTGTACTCTAGTTGGGGTGACAGATAGCCACTGTGCCTCAAAAAAAAAAATCAAGATTTTTTTTTTTTTGGTGGATGGGATTGGATGGATGGACAGGTGGATGGATTAATGGGTGTATGAATGCACAGCATGTGCAAAGGCCCTGGGGTGAGAGTGATTGGCAGGTTTGGGGAACACAAAGGCAGGGATTTGTATCTGTCTTGTAAACTGCAGTGTCACCAGTGCCTGGAACAGTGTCTGGCACACAGTAGGTGCCCAATAATTACTGAATACATGAAGAAGCAGAGGAGGAACTAACCACTGTGCTTATTTTCCTGTTTGAATTCATAATGTCAAGAATGGATGGATTGCAAGTCTTTTCAAACCAGCTGTTTCCACCTATTTCTTAGTTTTGTTCCAAGAAGGCACAGAACCTCCTTTATTTCATTTCCCTCTAGAATTTGGCCTTGCTCATAGTGATTTCTTAAAAATATTTGTTGTGGTGTTGTGACTCACACCTGCAATCCCAGCACTCTGGGAGGTGGAGGTGGGTGGATCACTTGAGCTCTGGACTTTGAGACCACCCTGAGCAAGAGCAAGACCTGTCTCTACTAAAAATTGAAGAACTAGATAGGAGTTGTGGTGGGACCCATAGTCCCAGCTACTCAGGAGTATGAAGCAGCAGGATGGCTTGAATCCAGGAGTTTGAGGTTGCTATGAGCTCGGCCAATGCCACAGCACTGTAGCCTGGACAACAGAGTGAGAGTCTGTCTCAAAATTATTTTTTTGTTGAATGAAGATAGGAATGCTGGTTAGAGCTGGGGGAAATACATGTGAAAAATATGATCTAGATGATTACTAACATGAACAGTTTTGTTACGAGCATTGAAGGGTAAGTTTAGTGAGCAGTGGAGGAATTTTAAGGTTTGAGAGAGGCTTTTGGAGTGTTGAGGAAGGTCTGAGATATAAAGGATTCATCCATCCATCCGCTGACCCACCCACCCATCCATAAAGCATCCATTCATCCATGCATTTATTCATCTCCACCTATGCATCTGTCCATCCACCCCATCATTGCATTCACCCATTCATCCATCCATCTATGCATGCATCCATCTATTTTTCCATTAGTCAATCTGCCTACCTATCAATTTATTAATCTATCCGTTAATCCACTCATCCTTCCAACATCTATCTACTAATCCATCCATTTGTCTCTACCTGTACATTCATTCATCCATCTATGTGTCTATTTATCTATCCCTTCATCCAATACCTGCTTATCGATCCATTAATCTATTTATTAATTCATTCATCCATTCATCTATTTATCCATGCATCCACCCATCCAATCCCCACTTGCTCACCCATGCATTAATCCACCCATGAATTCATCCATCCATCCATATCTACCTATCCATTCATTCATCCATCCATCTATTCATCTATCCTTCCATCCACCCACCTACCCATCAGTCCATTAATACATCCATTAAATCATCCATCCATCTATCCATTTATCCTTGCAGACTTCTACCCAATCCTTATCCACCCACCCATGCATTCATTAATCCATCATTTAATCTATCTCATTTAATGTATCTCTCTATTCATCAACTCACTCATCAATCCATTAACTTATCCATTAATCCATCCATTCATTCATCCATCTGTCCATCCAACTTATATTTATTTTTTTAATTTTTGAGACAAAATCTCACTCTATCACCCTGAGTAGAGTGCTGTAGTATCATCACAGCTCAAGGCAAACTTTTGGGCTCAAGTGATCCTCTTGCCTCAGCCTCCTAAGTAACTGGGACTATGGGAGCCCACCAAGACACACAGTTAGTTTTTCTGTTTTTAGTAGAGTTAAGGTCTTACTCTTGCTCAGGCTGACCTTGAACTCCTGAGCTCAAGCAATCCACCTGCCTCAGCCTCCCAGAGTGCTAGGATTACAGATGTGAGCTGCTGTGCCAGCCCAACTTATATTTATCAAGTGTCTGCCCCATGCCCGGAACTGTTGAAGGCTCTTGAGCATCAGTGCTAAATAAGACAGACAAAGCCTTCCACCCTTTGTAGAGCTCACTTTGTATTGGGGGAGGGAAACAAAGAACAACCTTGTAAATAAGCAAAACATCTAGTTAGTCTGATGGGATATATGCTATAGAGGAAAAAAACGCAAAGGAAGGGGATAAGAAGTGTTGGGTGGGTGGGGCTTACAATTTTAAATAGGGCAGTCAGGAAGGCCTTACTGACATGGTGACACATAAGAAGTGAGTTTTAGGAGTTAATGGGGGTCATTCTGCCTGGTGTATGTTTTGGTGATGTATTTTCCAGGGTAGAAAAAGGAATAGCAGGTGCAAAGTCCCTGAGGTGAGAGGGAGCCTTCCCTGCCTGGTGTGTTGAGGGACAGTAAGGAGATGCAGAGTCTGCCCTGATGAATTCCTCATCTCTTTTCAGATTGGCTGGTTCCCTTCCAACTATGTGGAGGAAGACTACTCCGAATACTGCTGAGCTCTGGTGCACCAGTAGAGAGACGAGAAACTCCAGGCTCTGAGCCAAGGGCAAGCAGGCAGTGGGGCCAGGGGCTATGACAGGTCCCGGGCAGGTGGAGAGCTCAGAATGGACTGGAGAAGGCCAGCATCCAGCTGACAATGCTCCTGGATGATGTCCTGCCATGGTTAATTTATAACACACTGATTTCCTCTTGGATCCCCTCACGAAGGCAGGGCTCAAGGTGGTTACTTTCAATAAAACAAGAAGAAAAATGGAGGGAGTGATGTCATTCAAGAGGACCTGGAAGGGGAGGGAGCATTGTGTGGCGCCCAGACCATAGCCCACTCACGGATCCCTGGCTCCCAGCTTGATTGTGGTTTTCTGCCATTAATAACATGACTCGAAGGCAGGGAATGGGAGTCCCATGTGGCAGGAAAGAATTTTACACTGGCAAAGTCAGGATCACAGATAAGTACCACTCATTTGTTTTTGCTATAATAAAATTTTTGCTATTTTGAGTCTTCCTTCCCTCTCAAACTTCATCTGAGTCAATTCTCAAAGTCCCATTTAAATTCCAGGGGTAGCTGGATCTCAGCTATTATCTTCTATCACATTGCCACCTGCTGTGATGTCATTGTTTCTGCTTGGCCCTTGGTGTCATGGCATCTTCTCCTCTTGGCACACGTGAGATCCCTCGCTGTTTCCTCTGAAATGCTGGGTTAGATAGTGATACACCCTGGGTTGCCTGGGTGGTGCTGGTTGTTTTCCTAGTGTCATTAATCATGATCCTCATTCTCTGAAGTGTCCTAGTTTGGATGATATGGTCATTGTCTTAGGATGTTGCCCATCTGTTCTGCAGCAGACACCAAGACAAGGTTTTGGGGGTACAAACTTTAGGAGATGATCCCAAAAAGCAGCTGGAAAGGAGTGAAGAAGAAAGATGGAAAAGGAGCCAAGTGCAGTGACTCACACCTGTAATCTCAGTGGCTTGAGAAGCTGAGGTAGGAGGATTGCTTGAGGCTAGAAGTTTGAGACCAGCCTGGGCAGCAAAGCAAGACTTCATCCCTATGAAAAATAAGAAAAATTAGCTGCATGTGGTAGTGCACACCCACAGTCCCAGCTACTCCAGAGGCTGAGGCAGGAGAATCACTTGAGTCCAAGAGTTGAAGGCTGCAGTAAGCTATCTATGATCATGCCACTGCACTCCAGGCTGGGCGACAGTGAGACCCTGTCTCTAAAAGCAAACAAACAAGCAAACAAACAACCCCCCCCCAACCTGGACTCTGGGAGCATCCAGAGAATCCTTTTTCCTTAAATCACCTTGAAGTATCTGGGTAGGCTGATAGGGTACAGGGATCTATATCTGGGCCTCCTCAGAGTTTAATTCTATTATTTCCTAAGTATTCTGTTTTTTTTTTTTTTTTTTAAGTCATTCGTACATAGAAGTATTCTGTTTTGTTGCAAGAAATTAGGCTTGCTGACTCAGACTGCTGAATGTCCTTCCACATACATTACTTACGGCCAGATTTCTCTTTTATTCAATAGACTTTATTTTTAAAATTGTGGTAAAGTTTACATTACATAAAATCTACCAGCTTAATTGTTTCCAAGTGTGCAGTTTAGTAGTGTTAAGTATATGGTAATGTTGTGTGACCATCATTTGTTACCCATATCCAGAACTTTGTAGTTGTGCAAAACTGAAACTGAAACTCTATAGTC
Organism: Otolemur garnettii; assembly: GCF_000181295.1. NCBI lineage: Eukaryota > Metazoa > Chordata > Mammalia > Primates > Galagidae > Otolemur > Otolemur garnettii. Next base: position 5,647,200 of record NW_003852522.1, read on the forward strand.
ACAAAACAGCAACTCCCTGTTTCTCCCTTTCTCCAGCCCTTGACAACCACCATGGCCAGATTTTTATGTGGAGTCTTTCAGGACTCAGACTTTTTTTTTCTTTCTTTTTGAGACAGTATCTTACTGTTGCCTGGCTAGTTTTTCTGTTTTTTGTAGAGATGGGGTCTTGTTCTTGCTTAGGCTGCTCTTAAACTCCTGAGCTCAAGTGATCTTCCTGCCTTGGCCTCCCAGAGTGCTAGGGTTACAGATGTAGCCACTGCACCCTGCCAGGGTTTAGACTCCTTCATGTTCATAAGCCAAGATTCAGAATCTCTAAATAGGATTTTGAAGTTCAAAATCCAGGAATCCAGGAAGATCCCCCTTGCCCCACAATAAATCTCCAGCAGGCTATTGGAATAACCCTTAGTGAGCAAAGAGATGGGCTACCATGAGTAGCCAATTCTGGGGAAAGATCATGTGCTATAGGTTAATTTGGGGTAAAATAGCACTTTCAAATTTCACTATGCCACACCAGTGATGGCTGCAGCCTGCCGTGTCATGTGTTCAAAGCCACCTAGCATCAAGGCGGTAAGTGCTTCACAGGCACTTGCTAATGTGCTCTCACATCCAGGCGCTGAGCAGTTGGTGTTTGTGTCTGTCTCTGGGGTTGTTTTCTTTATGAACATCTATCTATCTGTGTGCCTTCTTTGGCCAGTTGTGTGTGTATCACGTAAGGGCCTTTGTGTGTTCTCTGTGGATATGTCTACAAGTTGAATGGTATGCGCCCCCCCCCCCAATTCACATGTTGAAGTCCTAACCCCAGGATATCAGAATGTGGCCTTGGTGGCCGAGGCTCCAGGAAGATTCTCAAGTCCTCTCTACTCATATAAAATTAGCTGTAAGATTTTGGGGGTGACTTCACCTCCCTGAACTAGAGAAAGATGATGTCACCTACCCAAGGGCAGAGAGCTAGCATGTATCTAAATGCAAAGTTGCCCTCTTAACCATCACTTTGGTGGCTGGTGGGGACGGTGGCATGCCCCAATTCCCTCCAATGCCCAGATAGCACTTGTGCACACCTGGCCAGGTGCACAGTATAGACTCTGGAGCCCAGAGTCAAGTGTTTTCCATTTCTGAGGGACCATGAAGCTGGGAAGGGGGTTTTGGCAGTAGGCAGTGGAGTCACAAGGGATCAGGGACTGTGGTGGGAGGTTTCTACCCCTCTCTAGGACTCCTGAGTGAGTCAGGCCATGAACTTACCTAAGGCTTAAGGTGGGCACTTGGGTTGCTAGTTCCATGGTGTTAGTGTGGTTGAGGTCATGGACTTGTTCTTGTGGTTTCTGAGTGCTGCTGACCTCACTCCCAGATGATAGGAATGATTCAGGCACAGAGCGATGAGTTTCACCATAAGGGAACCAAGGAGGCTGTGGGAGCAAATACATACTAACCTAGGCTTGATTAGGGGAGGATAGTCAGGGAGGAGGAGGAGACATCTAAGGTGGCATGGAGTTGCCTAGGACAAATGGGGAGAAACTTTTTCAGGGGGAGTGCAAATAAGGGTGATCCTGGGAAGTTGTGGGAACTTCAAGGGGCCCATTTTGCTCAGAAAGAGGAAAGTAGGGGGAAGGATGTCTGGAAAGTTGGGAGTTTAATCACACCCAGGTAGGGCCTGATGCTGTACCTCACCCTGTACTTATGTGTTCCCCAGAGACATTGGGGTAACTGATTCCTGAAGATGTCTAGCTGGGGATGGTGATGGGGAGGATGATGATGATGGCACCCTGAGGGCCTCAGGTGTGCCTGGAAGTGGCCTCCTGATGGCTAGGGGGTTGGGGCTGAGGGAACAGCTGGCACAGAGATTCAAAGATTGCAGGGTGTCCTCACAACGCTGTAACTCCAAGTCCTCCACTGTTAGCTGTCAGTAACTTCTGCTGCCTGGGGAGAGTGTAGGTGCACGTGTAGGAGGTCGGACAATTCAGTCTGCAAACTTATCCTAGAAAAAGCACTACATATCTCACGGTTGAATATAGCTATGGTCACCTTTGAAATAGTCCCCTTGGGAAGCTATATACTGATGCCTGGGCCTAGTCCGTGCTTCAAAGTAATTTTGGAATTCTTTTTGTGGAACAGCCATTGAGCTGTCATTGCATGAGGTCTGACAATTAAGGTCATGAACTCGTCCTAGAGAAAGTGCTTTGAAGGGTGCACTGGGCCCTGGCGTCCGTGCACAGTTTCCTAAGGGGAGTACTTCAAAGGTGATCATAGTGATATTCAGCAATGAGGTATATATAAGGTGAACAGATTTTAACATTGGTAAAGCAGGACAGCATTGACGGGGGTGGGTGGGTTTCTTAATTAAAAATTTTGTCTATATGGAGCAACAAAAAATTTCATAGAATGCAAAAATGGTATTGTAATATATTTTTTAAAATTTCAACATAAGTACAATTTACAAATATAATACATTAAAAATTATGTATAGTATTATTTTATTCATTGGCATATTTCTCATTTGAGTGAATTCTTTTTGGTAGATTGCTGTCATTGAAAAGGTCATGAAAATTTTCACAAGAATTTGTTAAATTATATTTCACACATAAAATGGCTTTCAAAGTCTCAACACTTAATTGTGATTTCTCTGATGTCCACACTTTATTTACCATAGAAAAAATGCATTCAGTTGCAGCATTAGTTCCTGGTAAGGACAGCGAGTATCCCACATTTTTTAGTGCATTATTGTATGGAACATGGTTTCAAAATGATGATATATTTCTAACTATTTGTTCTCTATTGTGATTTTTGCTGATACCCAAGATTTGACCTTTTCCTTATCAATATATTTCTTTAATAATGATACCTCGTAAGTTGTAAGTGTTACTTTCAAGGCCGGCACTAAATTTTTTGCTGCCACTATAAAATATAAATAATACGAGTACTGTCTGCTAAATTCATGCGATAAATAAATAAATTACTTACCTAAATTATCTGAATAGCTGATTTGTTGACATCACTTGTTTAACTAGCACTAGCACATAATACGATGTGTATTGTCTGAGAGACAGTTACAAAATGTTTTTGTGGTTGCCAATGCCAAAAAATGCCATTGTTCATTAAGTCCAAACAATGGTGGTCGAATTCTAATAACTGATCAACAATGCAAACTTTGATAAGCAGTTCTCGATAATCAGTTCTC
>NW_003852522.1:5650399-5653861 GCF_000181295.1 Otolemur garnettii
CATTATAAAATTAACAAAAATAATATAAAACTCATATCCTGGTGAAATAGCCACATGGCAGCCAAAAACCATATATTCCTTTCCCTTTCTCCCACTGTTCCCTAGCTTGTCGCGCATTCTTTCCAAAAATCGGGACTTTTTAAAAACGCTGTGGGATTTGGGACAAATTGTTAAAAATTGGGACTGTCCCGCCAAAAGCAGGACATCTGGTCACCCTAGATATAGCACTTTTTCTAGGATGAATTGCGAACTTAATTGTCTGACCTTGAAAAACAGGCAAACACAGCAGACAAAAAGCTGTAGGAACACAGACCACTGTAGCCCACTGCAAGGAGCCAACACTCCCAACCCAAACCACTGTCTCTGCCTTCCACAAAGTCAAGAAAAACAGACCAAAGAGTGAATAGAAACACATATACACAGATGCAAAGATATAGACACCCTCTTTTGGCAGGTGATCGCATGTGTACACACACACTCAGATGCCGCCCAGAGGAACGCCAGGTGGTCCCTGATACAGAGACTCTTTCTCTCTCTCTTTCAAACAAACGCACTCCTACACCCTGCCCTAAGAATTTAAAAACAGTGATAAAGACATAGGCAACGGCTGGATGTAGACTTCATTCAGTAGATCAAACAGGGACATTTACAAGCTTCACAAAGACCCGCAGGCAGGCGGGCAGACGGTCCGCCACAGACAGCCCCAAATTAAAGCCACGGTTGCCCCCCAGTGGACAGAACAGTTGCGAGCCAGCCTCTGCTTGTAAGGCAGCGTTTTTCAACGTTTATCTTACCGCATACTTGAACCTTTATAGATAAACTTCCACGGCACACTTAAATTTTGTTGATCAAAAAGAGAGTAAAAATAAAGAATATACTTTTTTGATTTATTTATTAACACAAACAAAATGCACCATCAGGGCCAAAAATTAAAATAAACAATTTATTATAATTTGTGATAAGAAGATACAAATTAAAATTCTTTAAAAACTTATTTTTAATAAATATTGTTTCAGGTTAATTTGAAGGTACAAAGAATTAGGTTACAGTGTTTTCATTTGTTAGGTAGAGTCCCTCTCATAATTGTATCCTGCCCCAAGAGGTGGGCCATGCACCTTAACACCATGCCCATTAAGTGGTAGCACGCCTATCCCCTCCTTCCTCCCCTCTCCCCACTCCCTTGTTTCCCCAACCCCACCTTGAATTGATTTGAGTTTTTATCTTATGTGGGTGTATATTAGGTCATCTACTGGCTTCACATTGAATACATTGGATTCTTGCTTCTCCATTCTTGTGACGCTTTACTAACAAGAATGTGTTTCAACTCCATTCAGTTTAATACAAAAAATATAAAGTCTCCTTCTTTTTATGGCTGAATAGTATTGCATGGTATACATATACCACAGCTTGTTAATCCATTCTTGAGTTGATGGGTATTTAGGTTGTTTTCACTCTTGGCAATTGTAAACTGAGCTGCGATAAACAATCTACTGTAAATGTCTTTATGATAAAATGATTTTTTTTTTCCTTCTGGGTAGATGGCTAGTAATGGGATTACAGGATCAAATGGGAGGTCTAATTTGAGTTCTTTGAGGATTCTCCATACTTCTTTCCAAAGAGGCTGTATTAGTTTGCAGTCTCACCAATAATGTAAAATTGTTCTCTTCCCTCCACATCCACACCAGCATCTGCAGCTTTGAGACTTTGCGATGCAGGTGATTCTCTCTGGGATTAGGTGATTTATCAGGGTGGTTTTGATTTTCATTTCTCTGATGATCAGGGATGATGAGCACTTTTTCAAATGTTTGTTAGACATTCACCTGTTTTTCTCAGAGAAGGTTCTGTTCATATCTCTCAGTGGTAGATGGGATTGTTAGCTCTTTTTTTGTTGCTTAATTTGAGTTTTCTGTAGATGCTAATTATTAACACTTTGTTGGATTCATACCATGTAAATATCTTTTCCCATTCTGAAGGTTGTCTATTTGCTTTACTTGTTGTGTCCTTAGTTGTGCAGAAGCTTTTTAGCATAATTAAGTCTCATTTACTTTTGTTGTTTTGTGATTGCCACTGAAGTCTTCATCATAAAATCTTTACCCAGTCCAAAATCAAAAAGTGTTTTTCCCACAATTTTTTCTAAGATTTTATCATTTCATGTCTTAGATTTAAATCTTTTATCTGAGTCACGTTTTTGTAAATGGTGAAAAGTGTGGTCCAGTTTCAGTCTTTTACATGTGGTTATCCAGTTCTCCCAGTACCATTTGTTGAATAGGGAGTCTTTTCACTACTGTATGCTTTTGTTTGGTTTATCAAAGATCAGATGGCTATAAGAGAGTGGTTTGATCTCTTGGTTTTCTATTCTGTTCCATATGTCTATGTCTCTATTTTTGTGCCAATACCATGCTGTTTTGATCACTGTGGACTTGCAATCTAACCTGGAGTCTGGTAAGGTGATGCCTCTGGCTTTGTTTTTATTACTAAGAATAGCCTTGGTTATGTGCTTTTTCCCCCTGGTTCCATACAAAATGAAGGACTTTTTCCAGTTCTCCAAAGTATAATGTTGTTATTTATTTATTTATTAATTATTGTTGGGGATTCATTGAGAGTGCGAAGAATTAGCTTACACTGATTGAATTTGTAAGATAAAGTCCCTCTTATAATTGTATCCTGCCCCCAAGAGGTGTGCCATACACTGTGACCCCCATTCCCCTCCCTCCCCCCCTTCCCACTTGCTCATTCCTCTACCCACCCTTGTATTAGCTCATCTACTTCCTTCATATTGGAAATAATTACATTGGATTCTTGCTTCCCCATTCTTGTGATGCTTTACTAAGAAGAATGTGTCCCACCTCTATCCAAGTTAATAAAAAGATGTAAAGTGTCCATTTTTTTTAGTGGCTGAATAGTATTTCATGGTATACATATACCACAGCTTGTTAATAGATTCCTGGGTTGGTGGGCATTTAGGCTATTTCTACATTTTGGCACTTGTAAATGGAGCTGTGATAAATAGTAGTGCTAATGTCCTTATGATAAAAGGATTTTTTTTTCTTCTGGGTAGATGCTTACTAATGGGATTGCAGGATCAAATAAGAGGCCTAATTTGAGTTCTTTGAGTATTCGCCATACTTTCTTCCAAAAAGGTTATATTAGTTTGCAGTTTTACACCAGTAGTATAAAAGTGTTCCCTTCTCTCCATATCTACACCAGAATCTGCAGCTTTGAGACTTTGTGATGTGGGTGATTCTCACTGGGGTTAGGTGATATCTCAGGGTGGTTTTGATTTCTATTTCACTGATGATTAGGGACAGTGAGAATTTTTTTATATGTTTATTAGCCATTCATTCGTCTTCTTCTTCTTCTTTTTATTTCTTATAGCATAACTGTGTACATTAATGCAATCATGGGGTACAGTGTGCTGTTTTCATATACATTTTGAAATATTCTCATCAAACTGGTTAACAT
>NW_003852522.1:5656759-5657742 GCF_000181295.1 Otolemur garnettii
GAGTCTGCAGATTCCTGTTGTTGCTGAGTTCAACTTTTATTTCATGATGGTCCGAGAAGATGCATGGAATGATTTCTATTCCTTTAAATTTGCTGAAGTTAGATTTGTGGCCTAAGATGTGATTGATTTTGAAGTATGTTCCATGTACTGATGACAAAAATGTGTATTCAGTTTTGTTAGGATGAAATGTTCTGTAGATGTCTGCTAAGCCCAGAAGTTGAATAGTTAAATTTAAATCTAAGATTTCTTTGCTAAGCTTCTTATTGGAGGATCTATCCCACACTGCCAAAGGGGTGTTAAAATCTCTGACTATTATGGAGCTGGGGGAAATCAAGTTGCTCATGCCAGTTAGAGTTTCTTTTATAAATTGAGGTGCATTCTGGTTGAGTGCATAGATATTGATAATTGAGATCTCATCATATTGAGTATTTCCCTTAACAAATATAAAGTGGCCATCTTTATCCTTGGTACTTTTGTTGGTTTAAAACCTATTGTATCTGCAAATAAAATTGCAACACCTGCTTTTTTCTGCTTTCCATTAGCCTGGAATACAGATGACCATCCCTTCACCCTGAGACTATATTTGTCTTTTAAGGTAAGATGAGATGCTTGTATAACAACAGATGTCTGGTCTGAGTTTCTGTATCCAATCAGCCAATCTGTGCCTCTTTAGGGAACAATTTAAGTCATTCACATTGATTGAAATTATTGATAAGCCTGATAAAATTTTAGGTATCGAGTTGTTCAAAAGTCCAGTGGACATTTGTAATCCTTTCACTACTGTAGAAGTTGGAGTTTGATCAATAGTTTGTGAGTTAGTTTACTTTTGTGGTGGAATATTGCACTGGTCATTATGGAGAATAGGTTTGAGAATAACCTAGAGGGCTGGTTTAGTTATGGCAAATTTCTTCAATGCATGGATGTCATTAAAGTATTTAATTTCTCCATCATAAATGAAACTCAGTTTAGTTGGATACAGGATC
>NW_003852522.1:5658056-5665670 GCF_000181295.1 Otolemur garnettii
ACTTCATTGCCTTCAGGGATTCCTATGAGGTGAATATTAGTTTTCTTTGAATTATTTCAGAGATCTCTGAGAGAATGATTCATTTTTGCTTTCCATTTCTGATTCTCCTTGGACGTTTGGACATATTCAGAAGCTTTGTCTTCTACGTCTGAGATCCTTTCTTCTGCCTCTTGCATTCTGTTACCAAGAGATTCCACCGTATTTTTCAGATCTTTGGGGGCTGCAATCTCTTGCCTTAATGTTTCAAAATCTTTGGTGGTTTTGTCTTTGAATTCGTTGAATTCTTGAGTGAATTTTTGGAATGCTCCTTGAATTTCTATTTCTATCTTTGCCTCTATTCTATTAATCTTATTTGCAATCCAAATTCTGAATTCAATTTCTGACATCTTAGCTATCTGTTTATATAGGGATCTTCAGTTTCGTCTGCCACATTCTTTCTTGGGGGGGGGTTGACCTACTCTGGTTATTCATATTACCAGCCACATCCTTTCTTGGGAGGGAGGTTGATCTACTCTGGTTATTCATATTACCAGAGCTTTTCTGCTGATTCTGCCCCATGATTATTTTACCCTGTTTGGCTTTTCCCCTTAAGGTTTGTCAAGGACCCATAGGGTGTTACAACCTGAGAGATTGGGGACCTGCTTGGTGTGGTGGGGCTAAGTGGCTCTGTCTTGTTTTCAGCTGGTCTCTGTCCTACCCTAGTGATTCAGTTTCTCTTGGTTGAAGTCTCAGCTGTGGAGAAATACCAGCAAATATATTGCCCCACCCCCTATAAACAACAATTGGGCAAGGAAAATCAAACCTTCCCTCAACCATACACCCAGGATGCCCCTTTGAATAGTCCCTGGGTGGTCTGCCTGGTTTAAGCAGTCCAAATCAGTTGTCCCAGTCAGCACCCATTTCAGGTGGAAAACTTCAAATGTTTCCAGCAGCTAGATAAGAGGGGTCTGCTCGCAGCTCAGATATAACTTGCTCCAGTGCTCCGTGAGGGCAAAGGGACCCACCCAGCAGATGGGTTAGTCTGGGACCTTGCACCCAGTCACTGTAATCCCCCAGGTCTATGACCCTATTCACTCCAGTAGGTAACTGCTGCCGGGGTTTACGACTGCTAAAATCACCCAGAAATCTGCGTCTGGCAGGGGGCCTTGTGTGTTTAAATTAGGCCTGTGAACATTCTCTTAATTCCAGCCCCTCACTTTCTGTCATGGCTAGATTCCTCTGCAAGTTGGAGGCCGCTAATGCTGATGAGCAACTCAACCCTGGGCAGTAATTAGAATTTACACTCAGATGTCAATCCCTGCCTCTGCCCGCCCACTGCCTTTGTCTCAGCATTCCCCTGAGGGCTAGGCGCTCATTGGGAAATCTGAGTCCAGTCCGGCAGGGGAAGAATACTCTTTGAAAGCTGTGACCCTTACAGCCTCACACCTTCTGTCCCATCTAAATTCTTCTGCAAGACAGAGGCTTTCTAGAGCTGGTGAAGAACTCAGCTTTGGGCCTGAAGCAAATTAGAGTTTACACTTAGGTGTCAATTCCAGCCTCTGCCCACCCACTGCCTTTGTCTTAGCTATTCCCCTGAGGGCTGGTGCTAATTGTAGCTTTACTTATTAAAGTTATCAAGTCCGTTTGTTTGGCCTGTGGCTGCTGTCCGGAACCTCTGGTTGCCCAGAGAGACAGGGCTTGCCTATCTGGAATGGCGTCAGTTTGCAGCTCAGGTTGCCACTGTTGCTGTATGGCTTCCTCTGAGCCAACTTTTTTCTCCTCACTCTTGTGCTACAGTCAGCACAGAGCAGCACCAGCCCTTTCCCCCTCTACTTCTCTCAAGGAGATGCCCAAGAATCTGGACTCTGTAGGTAACAAACCTCCAGACCTCAGTGTGTGGGGGAAATCCTTGGAGTTCAATGTTGTAGGTGGGGAATATATACAGTTTTATACAGTTTTACAGTTTTATCCCTGGCAGGAGGGTGCTGTGGCATGGCAGTAGGGGTAGGAGGTCCAGTTTTTAAGTGGTCTCTCCCATGGTATAGAGTGGGAGGATGTTTGAACTCTGCTCGCTTGTTTGCATGGAGTAAACTGTCAGCACTTCTTGTGGGGGAGAGGACTCCCATCCACTTGGTGGTGGATTTTGTACCTTTTGATTGTATTTTTGGGGTCACAGCTTGCCTCAGGAAGGTTGAAGTGCACTCTTCAATCTTCTCTCTTGGCTGTGCTCCAAACCATCAGCTCCTTTGCTAAACTTCTTTCCTTTAAGCCTCCTTCAGGACAGGAGCTTCTGTAAAAAGCTGGCTGCAGTCTGCTATCTTGGCTCCACCCCTCTCACCTGTCTTCTTTAGAGAAGGTTGTGTTTATGTCTCTTGCCCAGTGATATATGGAATTGTTGGCTCTTTATTTGTTGGTTAATTTGAGTTCTCTAAAGATCCTAGTTATCAAGCCTTTGTCTGATTTGTAATATGAAAATATCTTTTCCCATTCTGAAGATTGTTTGCTTTGGTTGTTGTTTCCTTAGCTGTACAGAAGTTTTTTAGTTTAATTAAGTCCTGTTTATTTATTTTTGTTGTTGTTGCAATTGCCATGGAAGTCTTGTATCTTCAAGTGTTTTCCCACCCTTTCTTCAGGGATTTTTTATTATTTCATGCTTTAGATTTAAATCTTTTATCATCTTGAATCAAGTTTTGTAAGTGGTGAGAGGTGCAGGTACAAATGGAGGTTGCATTGAATCAGTAGATTACTTTGGGTAGAATAGATCATTTTAACAATGTTGATTCTTCCCAGCCAAGTGCATGGTATGTTCTTCATTTGTTAATATCTTCTGCTAGTTTTTTCTTAGAGTTTCATAATTTTCTTTGTGAAGATCCTTCACCTCTTTTTTTATGTTATATTTCTAAATATTTCATTTCCTTTGATGTCTTCTTTGATGTCACTGTGAAGGGAATTTTATCTTTGATTAGCTTCTCGGCTTTTATTGGTATACACAAAGGCTGCTGATTTGTGGACACTGATTTTGCACCCTGAGATATTACACCCAAGAGTACACTTCTTGATCACTTCCAGGAGTCTCGTGGTTGAGTCTGGGTTTTTCTAAATATAAGATTATATCATTAGCAAAGAGTGAGGATTTGACCTCCAGTGGCCCCAGTTGGATGCCCTTAATGGCCTTCTCTTGCCTGAGTGCATTGGCTAGAACTTCTAGCACAATGTTCAATAATAGTGGGAATAGATGACATCCTTGTCTGGTTCCAGTTCTAAGTGGAAAAGCTTTCAGTTTTACTCCATTCAGTATGAAAGTGGCTGTGAGTTTTTCATAGTTGGCTTCAATCAGCTTAAGAAATATGCCACCAATGCCTGTTTGTTAGAACAGGATCCTTAGAAAAGGATGCTGAATTTTATCAAATGCCTTTTCTGCATTTATTGAGAGGATCATATGGTCTTCCTTTTTGCTTCTATTGATATGGATTTGCATATGTTAAACCAGCCTTGCATCTCTAGGATAAAGCCTACTTGATCATGATGTATAATTTTTTTAATGAGTAGCTACAATCTATTAGCTAAGATTTTGTTGAATATTTTTGCATCAATATTTATTACTGAAATTGGTCTTTAGTTCTTTTTAGTAAGGTCCTTTCCTGGTTTTGAAATCAGGGTGATGTTTGCTTCATAGAACATGTTGGGGAAGGTTTTTTTCCCTCTCAGTGTTTTGGAATAGGTTCTACAATATAGGTACAAGCTCATCTTTGTAGCTTTGATAGATTTCTGGTGTGAAGCCACCTGGTTAGTTTTGTTGGAAGCTTTTTTATTGTTTGTTCAATCTCAGTGTTTGCTATTGGTCTGTTCAAGAAATCTATTGCTGGTTAAGTCTATGGAGATGGTGATTCCAGGTGTTGGTCCATTTCCTCTATGTTGTCAAATTTCTGGATACAGAGGTTTTTTTTTTTTTTTTTTTTTTTTTTACTGGGGCTGGGTTTGAACTGCCACCTCTGGCTTATGGGGCTGGCACCCTATGCTTTTGAGCCACAGGCACTGCCCTAGAGGTTTTTTTTTTTTTTTTTAGTAGTCAGAAATAATCTCATGTATCTGTGTTTATTTCCCCCCTTTTGCTTCTAATGTAGGTTATTAAAGAATATACTTTTCTGTTTCTAGTTAATCTGACCAATAAGTTTATCATTTTTATCTGTCTTTTTGAAGAACTAACTTTTTGTTTTATTAACTTTGTGAAAGATTCTTTTGTTTTCAATTTCATATTTTTATGATTTAACTTTGGTTATTTATTTTCTTCTACTAGATTTGGGATTGGATTGCTCTTCCTTTTCCATTTCTTCTCTAAGAAGATTCATTAGGTTTTTGATGTGCTCTCTTTCTGTTTTTCAGATGATAGCATCTAATGTGACAAATTTCCCTCTTGGGACTGTTTTTTCAGTGTCCCACAGGTTTTGAAACTTGTGTCTTCATTGTTGTTAATGTTTGAAGAAATTAATGATTTCTTCTTTTATCTCTTCTTTGACCCAACTGTCATTCAGCATAAGATTGTTTAGTTTCTCTGCCTTTGTGTGAGGATAAAATTTTTGCTGGAGTTGAGTTCCACTTTTATTGCCTTGTGGTCTGTGAAGATAGAAGGTATAATTTCAATTCTTTTAATTTTGTTGAGGTTTGATTTGTGTTCTAGGATAAGATCTATTTTGGATAATGTTTCATGGTCTGTTGAGAAGAATGTATATTCCTTAGCTTTGGAATAGTGTGTTCTGTATATGTCTATTAAGCAGTTGTTCTAGGTCATGGTTAAGTCCTTTGTATCTTTGTTCAATTTATGTTTAGAGAATCTGTCCAGTTCTGTAAGAGGGGTGTTAAAGTCCCCTGTTATTATGATGTTACAGGATATCATATTGCTCAGACCAATTAAGGTCTGTTTCTTAGATCGGGGTGTATTTAAGTTGGGTGCTTAAATATTTAGAATTGAAATGCCTATTGTGGTATTTTTTCCCTTGACCAGTATGAAGTGACTATCTTTGAATTTTTTGACTTTACTTGCTTTAAATCGACTGAAAATAAGATTATGACCTCTCCTCTCTTCTGATTTTCATTTGCTTGAAATGAAAGTCTTCACCCTGAGTCTTATTTTGTCCTTTTATGCTAGGGTGTTTCCTGGAGACAACATATGGATGGCTTGTGCTTTTTTATCCAATCAGCCAGACTGTTCATCTTCAGTGGGGAAATTCAAGCCATTAACATTATTGAGAGAATTGATAAGTGTGGTGGAGTTCTATTCATCTTATTTTATGAAGTTCCATTACTCAGTTTTATCTTTTGCATCATTGTGACAGCTAGGTTTTGTCATTTAATTTATGACATTTTAGTCATTTAGTTTACTTTGATGGTAGTGCATTGGGATGGTCAGTGTAGAGACTAGGTCTAAGTATTTCCTGTAGAGCTGGTCTTGTGGCAAATTTCCTCAATGTTTGCATATCAATGAAAGATTTTTTTTCTCCATCAATTTTAAAGCTTAGCATATAGAATTATGAGCTGAAAATTGTTTTGTTTAAGAAGGTTAAAGGTAGCAGATCATTCTCTTCTGGCTTGAAAAGTTTCATTTGAGAAGTCTGCTGTCACCTTGCTCGATCTGACCCTGTAGGTCAATTGGTACTTACCCCTGGCTACTTGCAGAATGTTCTCTTTCATCTTGACTTTGGACAGGTTCATGATAATGTGGCTGGGAGATGTTCTGTTTGAGTTGAGACAACAGTGTTTCAGAATCTGGTGATATTTGGAAAATTTTCATGTATTATATCCTCTAGTAGGGCTTCCATTCCTCTGGGACATTCTTCTCCTTTTGGGATACCTGTTATTGATATTTTTGAATGCTTCATGAAGTCCCATAATTCTCCCAGTGAATGTTCTGCTTTCTCTGTCTCTTCTGCCTCTTTGACAGCCTGTGTTAGTTCAAGAGCTTTATCCTCTAGCTCTGAGATTCTTTCTTCTCCATGGTCTAATCTGTTATTTGTACTTTCTACTACATCTTTAAGTTCCCTGATTGACTCCTTCAATTCCTCAAGCTCTGCCATATCCTTTCTGTGTGTTGCAAACTGGCACAATGAAGGGGAGTGAACCACAGTGGAATTGGTGGGGAACGAGGAAAATACAGCACAAGAGAAGACACAGAGACAAAAGATGGGATTGCGAGGATTGACTGAGTTGATGGCTGCAGCCAGCACCAAAGCACAAAAGTCAGCTTTATTTTCTGGTATCTGTACAGGGTTGTCCAGGGGAAGTAGCATAGACAATATGGAGAAATAGCATAAATAAAAGACATAATTTTGGTCTTACAGTACAATTGGAAAATGCAAATGACTTTAATGAAGACAAATCATCTTGTTAATGGTTTCTACTCAGCTTCTTTAACAAATGACAAGAAGTAAGAAGGGAAAGATCAGGAGGACCTCAGCATAGTTGACAAGACAGAGGAAGAACTATGTGACTTAATGGTTTCTACTTAACTTCATTAACATATGGCAAGGAGTAAGAAGGGAAAGATCACAAGGATCTCTGTGTAGTTAACTAGACAAAGAAAGAGCAATGACGTGACTTTTGGCAGAAAGAGCATGAAGAAAGGAATATGGCTCTTTGGACAATGGAGGTGAAGCAGTGGGGGTTCATTTTCTGAATGTTTTCCAGGCTGTGGGGGCCCTGCCACCTCATGGCCCACTCTCCACATCTATGTTCTTCATATCTTTCATCCCTATTCATTTCTGCTTTGGATTTCCTTTTGGTTATTTTCCACTTTCTCAGCAATTTCCTTCATTGTTCTTGCCACCTGTATTTTAAATTCCCTTTCTGTCACTTCTATAATTTCTTCATAGGTGGAATCCTCTGCAGTGGCTACCTCATGATCCCTTGGTGGGGGTTTGCTCTGTTCTGGTTTTTCATGTTGTTAGGATTTTTCTGTTGGTTCCTTTTCATGAGTTTTTTCATCTTGCCTGCTTCCTTCCCTACTTTTTCCTTTCACTTCCTCCTTCTCTTGGAATTATCTTGTCTCTATGCTCAGGTTTCAGGTGGCTTTTTGATATAGGACTGAAAGGAAGAGAAGAGTGAAGATCAATAAGAGAGAAAGGATAGAAAAATAGAAAAGAAAAAAAAGAAAAGATGGGGGTTATAAAGAAAGATTGACAGAAAGAAGAGAAGAATAGAAAGAGATAGGAGTAATAGTGGTGTTCAGCAGGGTGTTTTGACTGACATCCTCAATGCCTGGCCTCTGGAGGGCTGGGCTGGGTGACTCCCTCAAGGCCCTTAGCAGCTTGCACAAAACAAGACCCCACCTCCACCAAAGAGATAAGAACTCTGCCCCCCCCAGCAGTATGTCACACTGGGGACCAACCAATAGTGTCCTTCTGAAGGACAATGCTGGAAGGCCTCCCTAGGTGAGGGGATTAAGGTCCCCTTGAGGCAGGCCAATGCTATGACACACTAGTCCATGCCTCAGAGTGAGGCTTTGTGCCATAAGTGCAATACAGATTGACAAAGAATAAGACAGATCAGAAAAAAATAATAAAAGTGTTTAAAGAAAATTGAAAATGGCTCGGCGCCTATAGCTCAACAGGCTAAGGCGCCAGCCACGTACACCTAAGGTGG
>NW_003852522.1:5665803-5669746 GCF_000181295.1 Otolemur garnettii
CCCAGGAGTTGGAGGTTGCTGTGAGCTGTAATGCCACGACACTCTACCCAGGGGGACAGCTGGAGGCTCTGTCTCAAAAAAAAAAAAAAAAAAAGAAAATTGAAAATAAAATTATATAAGATGTGAAAAAGAGAGATGTATTTTAGCTGTTATTTGAGAAACTTAGAAAGGATAAGAAAAGTAGAAAAATCTTTACAAAAAGAGAGAAAAAGAGAGAAATGGGAAGGAAATAAAAAATACAAGGGTAGAGAAATGATAGTAAAAATGGAGCCCTTATTATTAAAGAAAGTGAGAGTGGAAAAATAAAACTACAACAAAACAAACAAACAACTTTAAGGGAAAAAATTGACAAAAAAAAAAAAAAAGAAAGAAAGAATAAAAGGAACAGAAAAACCATAGAAAAAAATGGAGCCCTTACTATTGAAGAAGCCCTTACAATGAAAAATTATAAATACAAAACAAAAAAGTAAAGAAATATCTAGGAGAAAAATTAAGAAAAAAAAAAAGGAAATGCACACACACAGACAGCCTTATATTGCCATATACTGCCTGGACAACAGGGATGTTCTGAGGTATGAGATGCTAATCATGATGCTGATACAGCTGTATGAGACGGGGGCTGGAAGTCACTATCTAGTTGCCAAGGAGACGTGGTCCCATTCTTGTTTTTCTTTCTTCTTCTTCTTTTTTTTTTTTTTTAGCTTTCATCTCATTTACTTAATCATGGTGTTAAGACATTTGTGTTCTATACCATGTTTCCCCGAAAATAAGACACTGTCTTATATTTATTTTTTCTTAAGAAGACACACTAGGGCTTATTTTTAGGAAATGTCTTCCTCTCCATGCCGAAATGCAGTGGCTATGAAGATACACTGCATAGCCATGCCCATCATTAGGTCTTATTATTGGGGTAGGGCTTATATTTAACAAATGCATAGAAATCCTGTTGGGGCTTATTTTTTGGGCAGGTGTTATTTTCAGGAAAACATGGTACTTAATAGATTTGACTTGTACCCTTGCAATATGCTCCATAGGTGTGGTCCCACCGTTAACCCTCCCTCTATTGAACCACCCCCTCCCTTCCCAACCTCCTATCCGTCCCTCCTTCATCCTGGGCTGTAGTTTGTGGTCATCTTTCATGTGAAAGTGTGAGTGATTATAAATTGGTTTCATAGTAGTACTGAATACACTGGATATTTTTTCCCTCATTCCTGAGGACTTTTGAAAAGCACCATTCTTGATTTCTTTGCCCTCAATCCCTACAGGGTTGGAAGCCTGAAGCTCTTGTCAGCCTACTTAATAGATGTGCCTTGACCTTTCCAAACAGTGTCCCTTGGCTGACAGTGGCTTTCCCAGGAAAGCAGGCTTTGTTCAAGTGGATGGGAGGATGCCCAGCTCAGTAGGTGCATCAGAACTGGCCTTGTAGTAGGATCCTGTGGGCTAATCCTGTAAGGCAGCTCTCCCACAATGTCTGCACCTGGGGCCTATAGCCAAACAATGAGAGCTCCACCCTGCTGGGTGACTCAATCCTGGCCCCTGAGTGCTGTTCAAGATCACTTGGTCACTTGCCCAAGCTCTCCCAAGGTAACACTAGCAAGTGCCCATGTCCCAAGCCCCCTCCCAAAAGTCAGAAGGGCAGGCCTTCTCTGTCTGAAACCCCCAACCAAACTGGCCAGCCTCTGCCAGCCCACAAGCACTCACCTTCTGTGCTAGTTCTCCACCGTTCTTTACCTCTTTAGTGGCTTCTATAGTCTACTACTGCCTCCCTGTGCCCTCTAAGTGATGTTTTCAGTCAGGGACTCTCCAGCCAGAAGTGGCTGGAGCACTCCTTCCCTGTTTTCACCAGAAGTGGCTTCAAAGGCTTTGGTTCTAGTCCACCATCTTGCTCTGCCCCCTGAAATCTAAAAATTCATTTATATTTATTTATTTTTCTGTTTATTATAATTTAAAAATATCAGAGCTTGACTTTTTAAAGAATATCTTCTTTTCAAATGAATGTAAATTTTGAACAGGCGTACTTTTTCTTTTTTTAATTTCAGGTTAATGTGAGGATACAAACACCCCAGTCATAATGTTTGAATTTGTTAGGTAGAGTCCCTCTTGTAGTTGTGTCCCACACCCAAAAGTTGTGCCATACACCTCACCCCTAGCCCATTAAGTATGAGTATGCCAACCCCCATTACCTCCTCCTTTGCTTTCCCTCTCCCTAATTTGAATTTTTCTCCTATGCGTTTTTCTCCTATGTGGGCATGAATTAGATCTTCTACTGGCTTCATATGAGTATTGAGTACATTGGATGTTTGCTTTTCTATTCTTGAGATATTTTACTGAGAAGAATGTGTTTCACCACCACTAACCCTCTCCCTTCCTCTCCCCTTCCCTCTTTCCCTCTCACCTCCCCCTTGTTAGACTATAATTGTGTTTTATCATTCACACGAGTGTGTAAGTGTTTATATATTGGTTTCATTATAGTATTGAGTACATTGGATACTTTTTCCCATTCTTGAGATACTTTATTAAGAAGAATGTGTTCTGGCTCTATCCAGGAGATGTAAAGTCTCCTTTTTAATGGCTGAATAGTATTCCATGGTATACTAGAATTTGTTAATCCATTTATGGGTTGATGGGCATTTGGGTTTCTTTCATAACTTGGCAATTATGAATTGGGCTGCAATAAACATTCTGGTGCAAATGTCCTTGTAGTAAAATGATTTTTGTTGATCTGGGTAGATACCTAGTAATGAAATTGCAGGACCAAATGGAATGTCAACCTTTAGTTCTTTGAGGATTCTCCATACTTCTTTCCAGAAAGGCTGTATTAGTTTGCAATCCCACCAGCAGTGTAGAAGTGTTCCCTTCTCTTCAGATTCATGCCAGCACCTACAGTTTTCAGACTTTGTGATGTGGGCTAACCTTAGTGGAGTTAGGTGATATCTCAAAGTGGTTTTGATTTGCATTTCTATGATGATTAAAGATGATGAGCATTTTTTCATGTGTTTATTGGCCATTTGTCTGTCATCTTCAGAGAAGTTTCTGTTGAAGTCTCTTGCCTACAAAGAAATGGAGTTGTTTGTTCTTTTCTTATCAGAAAATCCTAGGGATTCAACTACAAAACTCTTAGACATGATTAAGGAATATAGCAGTGTCTTGGGATACAAAATCCATACCTACAAATCAGTAGCTTTATATATACCAAGTATAGTCAAGCTGAGTATATAATCAAAGACTATTCCTTTTACAGTAGTGCCAAAGAAGATTAAATACCTGGAAATATATCTAACAAAAGAAATGAAAGATCTCTATAAAGAGAACTATGAAACTCTGAGAAAAGAAATAGCAGAAGATGTTAACAAATGGAAGCACATACCATGCTCATGGCTAGGAAAAATCAACACTGTTAAAATATCCATACTACCCAAAGCAATCTACAGATTTAATGCAATCCCCACCAAAGCACCAATGTCATACTTTAAAGAAAAAAAAATAGCACTTCATTTCATATGGAACCAGAAAAAATTCCAAATAGACAACAAAATTCTTAGAAATAAAAACAAATCTGGAGGCATCTTGTTATCAGACTAGGTTATACTACAAATCTCAAAACATCATGGTATTGGCACAAAAATAGAGACATAGTTCTATGGAATAGAATAAATAATCTAGAGATGAACCCAGTCACATACCATCATTTGATCTTTGATAAGCCTCACAAAAACATGCATTGGGGAAAAGAATCCATATTTAACAAGTGGTTGTAGGAGAACTTGTTAGCTACCCATAGAAGATTGAAACTGGACCCACACCTCTCACCAGTAACAAAAATTGATTCTCACTGGATAAAAGATTTAAATTTAAGATATGAAACTATACAAACACTAGAAGAGGGTGCCACCTGTGGCTCAGTGCGTAGGGCACCAGCCCCATATGCCCAGGGTGGCAGGTT
>NW_003852522.1:5670687-5673402 GCF_000181295.1 Otolemur garnettii
CTGCTTTTTGTTTTGTTTTTTTTTTTAAGTTTTTCTTCTTTTTTTAAATTAAATGATAGCTGTGTACATTAATGCAATTATGGGGTACAGTGTGATGTTTTCATATACAATTTGAAATATCTTCATGAAACTGGTTAACATAGCCTTCATGTCATTTTCTTAGTTATTGTGCTACGATGTTTGTATTCTACTTTAAGAAAGATTCACTTGTACCCTTGAAAGATAAGGTCTGCTTTTTGTATAATTAATCATTTTAATAGTGCTCTCTAGGATCTTTGGTAATTCAGGCACTAAGAATTTTGAAGCTAGCACTTCTCTGTTACAGTGTGTAATTCTGGATTCTTCTTTTGCACAAGTGTAACAAATCCTTTTACACCTTTGGACATAGACGGGGTTGCAGGAATCCCAAGATAAGTAGTAGAATTAAAGTAATTATCAATAAAATTGAAAATATCTTGGCCCTTTGTTGTTTTTTGAAATGGTTGACAAAATAAAAACTGCTCTATGATTTCTTCCTTGATAGATAAATCTACTGAGTGCTAAAAGTGGGGGTTTATCACTGATATCAGTAGATATCATTCAACTGAATTGCAAACAGGTTTACGTCTTTGAGGTGAAATATTACCTGGAATTCTATATTTTCAGATATATCCATAACATGCTGAGAAATTGTATCATCTGAAGGTGGAATTGGAATTTTTAAAATTTCCTTTTCATATTCTTCTCCAAACACTGTTTTTACCATTGCACAGCAGGCTGGTAAAATAATGGATGTGGTAATTGCATGAGATTTTATTTTTCTAGCTAGGATTTCTGCAATTGCAAAACTTGCCTCTTATGCTTTAGCTGGTATCATTGCATATTTGCTCTATATTTTTGATTATTTAGTATTACTGGGTGCAAGTTGTTTGAAATATTTCACTGGCTTTTTGGATAAGTAGGATTGTGTGGATTGTAAATGTCTCTTTGATTTGCTAGGAATTATAGCTTCTTTGCTAATGTTTTGCTACAAATTACACATGTGGGATGTGGTCAATTTCATTTACTAAATGTGAAACTGAATGATAAATAATCTTCATTATATTGACAGCTAATGGTTTTTAATTTAGTTGGCAATGTATTGGATAAAGCAGTATTTGAGGCACTAGCATCATCTTCTAATCTTTGTTTCTTTACTAAAAAGTCCATTTTAACTCTAATTTCATCAATCAGAAATGACAGAGATGAGATAACCACAGGCTCCACAGAAATCCAAAAAATCCTTAATTAATATTTGAAAAAACTCTATTCTCAGAAAGATGAAAATCTGAAGGAAATTGACCAGTACTTGGAAACATGCTACCTTCCTAGACTTAGCCAGGAAGAAGTGGAAATGTTGAACAAGCCTATATCAAGTTCTGAAATAGCAACAACTATACAAAATCTTCCCAAAAAGAAAAGTCTAGGACCAGATGGCTTCACATTAGAATTCTACCAACCTTTAAGGAGAAACTAGTACCTATATTACTTAACCTTTTCCAAAATATAGAAAAAGAAGGAATACTTCCCAACACATTCTATGAAGGAAACATCACTTTGATCCCCAAACCAGGAAAAGACCCAACAAGAAAAGAAAATTATAGAACAATATCACTAATGAATATTGATGCAAAAATATTCAATAAGATCCTAGCAAACAGAATCCAGCAACACATCAAACAAATTATACACCATGACCAAGTGGGTTTTATCCCAAAGTCTCAAGGCTGCTTCAATATACGTAAATCTATAAATCACATAAACAAATAAAAGTACAAAGACCATATGATTCTCTCAATTGATGCAGAAAAAGCTTTTGATGATATCCACCATTCTTTCATGATCAGAATACTTAAGAAAATAGACATAGAAGGGACATTTCTTAAACTGATAGAGGCCATTTACAGCAAACCCACAGGCAATATTATATTGAATGGAGTGAAATTGAAAACATTTCCACTCAGATCATGAACCAGGCAAGGTTGTCCACTGCTTTTTAACATTATAATGGAAGTCTTAGCCATTGTAATCAGGCAAGAGAAGGTGATCAAGGGTGTCCAAGCAGGGTCAGAGGAGATCAAACTTTCACTCTTCGCAGATGATATAATTTTATGCATGGAAAACCCCAGGGACTCAACTACAAAACTCTTAGAAATGATCAAGGTATACAACAGTGTCTCAAGCTAGAAAATCAATACTCACAAATCAGTAGCATTTATATATACCAACAATAGTTAAGCTGAAAAAACAGTCAAGGACTCTGTTCTCTTTACAGTAGTGCCAAGGAAAATGAAATATCTGGGAGTGTACCTAACAGAGTATGTGAAAGATCTCTATAAAGAGAACCATGAAACTGAGAAAAGAAATAGCTGAAGGTGTCAACAAATGGAAAAACATATCATGCTCATGGCTTGGAAGAATTAACATTGTTAAAATATCTATACTACCCAAAGCAATCTACAGATTTTTTTTTTATTAAATGATAGCTGTGCACATTAATGCAATCATGGGATACAGTGTGGTGTTTTCATATATAATTTGAAATATTTTCATCAAACTGGTTAACATAGCCTTTGTGTCATTTTCTTACTTATTGTGTTAAGACATTTATATTCTACTCTTAGAAAGATTCACTTGTACCCTTGTAAGATAAACCATAGAAATGATCCTTCCAATCACCCTCCCTCCACCCATCCC
>NW_003852522.1:5674441-5686819 GCF_000181295.1 Otolemur garnettii
TGTTCCTTTTGGAAAGAAGTTTGGGGAACACTCAGGGATCTAAAAATAGACCTGCCATTTGATCCTGCAATTCCTCTACTAGGAATATATCCGAAAGATGAAAAATCACTTTGCAAAAAAGATATTTGCACCAGTTGTTTATTGCAGGTCAATTCTTAATTGCCAAGTCATGGAAGAAGCCCAAGTACCCGTGACCCATGAGTAGATTAATAAATTGTGGTATATGTATACCATGTAATACTATGCAGCCTTAAACAAGATGGAGACTTTACCTCTTCTATGTTTACATAAATGGACCTGAAACATATTCTCCTAAGTAAAATATCTCAAGAATGAAAGAAAAAGTATCCAAAATGTACTCGGTACTTTTATGAAACCAATTTATATTTACTTACACTTTCTTATGAAAGATAGATTGCAACTATAGCCCAGGATGAAGGAAAGAAATGGAGTGGGAAAGGAGGGCAGGAAGGAGGTTTGATAGAGGGAGGGTAAATGGTGGGACCATAACTGTGGAGCATATTGCAAGGGTACAAGTCAAATCTATCAAATATAGAACATAAATGTCTTAACATAATAATCAAGTAAATGAGGGGAAAGCTATATTAATTAGTTTGGTGTAGCACTCCAAATTGTATAAAAAACACATTGTACCCCACATATACATAAATGTATTCATGGTCTATGTGTATATGAATTAATAAAAGAAAATGAAACCATGTGGGCCAGAATGAAAAAATAAAGTCCACTTTAATGGAACACAATGTAATAAAAATTAAATTGCCAAATCAAAAGTAATAAAAATAAGTAAACAAACAACTCATACTTTTTAAAAAGATACAGTGTGATTGCAGGGTCAAATGAGAGATCTAATTTGAAGTCTTTGAGGATTCTCTATATTTCTTTCCAAAGAAGCTGTATTAGTTTGCAGTCCCACCACCAGTGTAAAAGTGTTCCCTTCTCTCCACATCAGCACTAGTATCTGAAGTTTTGGGACTTTTTGATGTAGGCTATTCTCACTGGGGTTAGGTAATATCTCAGGGTGGTTTTGATTTACGTGATGATTATTTTTTCATATGTTTGTTAGCCATTCATCTGTCTTCCTTAAAGAAGGTTCTGTCCATGTCTCTTGCCCAGTGATATATGGGATTGTTGACTCTTTTTTTTTGTGATTAATTTGAGTTCTTTGTAGATCCCAGTTATCAAACCTTTGTCCAATTCATAATATTCAAATATCTTTTCTCATTCTGAAGGTTGTCTGTATGCTTTGATTATTGTGTCCTTGGCTGTACAGAAGATTTTCAGTTTAATTAAGTCCCATTTATTTATTTTTGTTGTTGTTGCAATTGCCATAGAAGTATTGTTCCTAAAATCTTTCTCCAGGTTGATATCTTCCAATGTTTTCCCCACACGTTCTTCAAGGATTTTATTGTTTTATTCTTTAGATTCAAATCGTTTATCCATCTTGACTAGAAGAGAAAAAATCATTTTATCATAAAGACATTAGCACCAGATTGTCACAGCTCAATTTACAATTGCCAAGATGTGTAAACAACTCAAGAATAGATTAACAAATTGTGGTACATGCACACCATGGAATACTATTCAGTCAAAAAAGATGGTGACTTTACATCTTTTGTAATATCCTGGATGGAGCTGAAACACATTCTTCTCAGTAAAGTATCACAAGAATGGAAAAGCAAATATCTAGTGTACTCAATACTAATATGAGAGCAGTAGATGATCTAATGCATGCCCAAATAGGAGAAAAACTCATTTCAATTTAAGTTGGGAGGAGTGGCAATGAAGGAGGGGGGTGGAGTGCTCTCACTGAATGGGTATGAAGTAGGGGTGTCTGGCACACTTTTTGTGTGTGGGACATAGCACAAGAGAGACTCTACCACATAATAAAACCAAATATTTTGACCTGGTATTTTGTACCCTCACATTTACCTGAAATAAATTTATTTTTCAAAAAAAAAAAAAAAAAGAGAGAAAAGAAAAGAAAAAAAGAAATACAGCCATTAATTAAACACACTTGGAACATTTTATTTTTTTTACCTGTTAACTTTTCATTTTTTTCCAAAGTAACAGGCATTGTATACAAATGACAGCAGACCCTGGCCTCTTTATTTTTATCTAAATAAAAGATAACTCAGGATTAATTCTCAGGAAAGAATAAAAGCTATGTACATAAGGGACTATATCTTCATTCATCATCTACTTGGAACCAATAGTTGTATAGCTGTCATAGAATTAGGAAAGGGGTTGTGGGAAGTTGGAATAGGTAACATGCTGCTGTTACCATTTTACCAGCAAACCCCCTGCCATGCAATGCACTGACAGCAGCAGTTCCTGTAGCAGTTGATGGGCACTTCACATACACATTGTTCTGAGCTGAGTTTTTGTCAACATAAATGTGAATAATTCCTCCATGTTTATTATGTTCTCTGATCATGTCATCCTCAATCTCTGAAACCCATTCAACTTCTTTTTCTATTTGAGTGTTAAACATGTTAGAGAAACACTGAGTTGTAAGTGGCTGGACAGAGGCAGCTGCAGCTAACGCTGAAGCTTCAGTCCTTTGGGAAAGTCTTCTTTCCAATCTGCCACAGCACCAAATGCCAAGGAGCCACTTATTTGTAGAGCTGCTGTGCTGCTGATGGAGTCTGCACACCTGTACTGTCTGCCCGTCTTGTCATTAGTTGAGACAACCAGTTGTTCTCAAGTCAATTCCAGTCCTTTCTGATTCACCACTGTCCAAAAAAAATGAACTAGTCCTGGAAGCATTGGTGCATTTGGTAACACCCCCAACTTTCATAGGCCTTCCTGCAAATTCAAATCCATTAAGTTGTTCCAAAACCTTTTTGGCACATTATTTGGAAAATGTTCAAAACTAGGATTTACAAGGTAATTGTGTCCAGCTACTTCACTATTTCAAATCTAGACAGAACTGTACATCATGTTCAGTATGAGCTACACCTCCCTCTACTTCAGGCACAATGAGGAATTGCTGAGTCAGACAGCTTCATTCACTTCAGATGATTTCCACATACATCGGTGATCACTGGCAAATCCTTGTCAAATTGTTTCATTTATGGATGTGTTGTGAAACCTTATTTTTCAAGGCTGCACCCTGCCCACTTTAGAAATAAGCCAGTGTTTATTATAACAATGACATACTCCTATAACCAGTTTAAAGAGGTTTTAATTTTGTGCTTTGAACGTCTTTTGAAGATAATGTAATTAATGATCTTTAAAATTTTTCACAGCACACCTAAGATCCTCTCACAGAACACCAGTGTGTCACAGCTCATCAGTAATTGCCACAGAAGTCTTGTTCCTAAACTCTTCCCCCAGGTTGATATCTTCCAATGAAAATCACTGATGTAAGGAGTCCCTCTACTACAGAATTATATACCCCCAATTATTCTCCCAGCAAACTACAGTAAGGATCCAACAGCATCACCACATGGGATCTCATTTAAGAGTCTTGCAGGAAAAAATACACTTCCTCATGATGGGGAAAAACAGGTCTGAAGGAGGCTAGAGGGCTGAGTTTTCCTCATATTGCTGAGAAGGCAGAGAAATCCAGTGTAGGTGGAGAGGGCTCTATACAGAGCCCTTTGTTGTGGCCTCAGGATTCTTCTAACTTCTTTAATCTCTAGTGCTTTCTAAAAGTCTCCTCTTGGGCTACTGAATCTGTGCATTGTATTTTCTGGAAGAGAAATGTTTTTATCCAAAGGAATGTCTCCCTAATGTTGGAAAGCCAGGCAGTGGAGTCAGGTGTAGGGTGGATTTTCACTTAGAGTGCTCTCATATTTCATGGTGACCATTCACTTGAGTGAAGCTTGTCCTCAGAGAACTCAGCATGCTATGTTTTTTGAATCTGAGCTAGGTGGTTCATTTCAGGTTTTATGAGATCATTCCCCATTGTGTCTTCTGAGCACCAATTCAAAGCTGTGAGATTTTGTTGATTTGGCTTTGGGACCCCAAACTCTGGGCGATCAACTCCTTGGAGAAAAGTAAAGCAGAGTCGCAGTCTAGAGATTGTCATTTTTATTTTTTATTATTTAAAAAAATTGACTATTCCAAAAGATCAGCTGGAAGGACAGGCTCAGAAGTCAGGCTTTAAAGTTGGAGCTCTAAGCTTCAGGAGATGGGGAGCCATGCACTGGGGTGATTTGATCAGTAGATTTGGCATAGGTAGCATTTGCCCAGCCCCATGGTGTAAATACTCCCACCACATCTGTGTATTTAAAGTCATTGGTATCATTATCTGCACCTCCATTATCTTGAGTTTTCCCTACTTCCCATCTACACAGCAAAAGTACAGAGAGCCCAGGTACCAGGAAAGCCACAAAACCTTAATAATATTCATCTCTCTTCCTGCCCTGGCCACTCTGGCCTAAGGAAGGGGCAGAGGAAAGAACTGAGCAAGGATGTGGTCTCTGCTGGAAATTATTTAGAGATTAGCTCCATGGAGAAAACTAAAGCAGAGTATGGCTTTTAAATTTATGATTTCAAAAATGTGACAAATAAAAATAGTATATATTTATGGTGTTTTGAACATATATATACATTGTGGAATGGTTAAATTGAGCTAAGGAACACGTTCCTTACTCACATACTTATTTTTTTTTTTGTGTGTGGTGAGAACCCTTAAAATCTACTCTTATCAATGGTCAAGAATACAATACATTGTTATTAACTGTAGTCACCATGTTGTACAATAGATCTCTTGAACTTATTCCTCTTGTGTAACTCAAACATTCGGATCCTTTGATTATCATCTATCTGTTCCCTTTCCTGCTTCCTAGCCCCTGGCCACCTTCATTCTGCTTTCTACTTCCATGAGGCTGATTTTTTAAGGTTCCACATATTACTGAGATCAGGCAGTTGTTTGTTTTTCTGTCAGGCTTATTTCACTCAACATAAATGCCTTCCAGATTCATCCATATTGTCTCAAATGACAGGAATATTATAAAAGACTGAATAGTA
This sequence comes from Otolemur garnettii, assembly GCF_000181295.1. NCBI lineage: Eukaryota > Metazoa > Chordata > Mammalia > Primates > Galagidae > Otolemur > Otolemur garnettii. The sequence goes on from NW_003852522.1 coordinate 5,679,443, forward strand.
TCATATCGTATATGTAGATCACATTTAAAAACTTCTTGCTAGAGTCTGATGCAGTGGTGCAAACCTGCAGTCCTAGCAACCTAGGAGGCTGAGAGGGGAGGATCACTTGAGCCCAGGAGTTCAACACCGGCCTGAGCAACATAGCAAGATCCTGTTGTTAAAAAAAAAAAAATTAGCCATACATGGTGTTGGGCACCTTTAGCCCCAGCTACTTGGGAGGCTGAGGCAGGAGGATTACTTGAGCCCGAGTTTGAGGCTTCAGTGTGCTGTGATTTCACCACTGCACTCTCCTGGGTGACAGAACATAACTCTGTCTCTAAAACAATTAAAAAAAAATCCATGCTAGGAATCTCCTGATAGTGATACGTGGCTATTATTGATTGGGTAACCAGAGAAAACACTCTTATATTTGACCTGAGATCCACGTGAGTATGAAGAGTGAGTCATGGAAAAATGGGGAGGAATCATGTATGTTTAAGGCTGCAGGGACAGCAAACAAAAAGGGCTCTGAAGAGGGAAGAAGCTTGGGAGATCAAGAAATAGTCTAAGGCCTCAGAGGAGTAAAGCAAGGAAGGGAGAGAAGGGAAGTGAGATTGTTAGGGACAGACCATGGGGAAAACATGGGATTCCCCCTCTAACTTTATTGGGGAACCAGTGTTTCTGTGTACAGTTGTGCTATGCACAAAAGTGCTTTGATGAAGGAATAAAAGGGAGCTGAAATTTATCCTAAGGGAAGTCATATACTCTGGTAGTGGGGCTGCATCTGTTAGGAGTGATCCCCTTGTTAAAATTCTCACAAAGGCATCTCTTAGGCCATCAGTGGGTGTTACAGGGGACTATTGGAAGGTGTTAAAAACTTATTGTAGTAAAGTATTCATTGCATAAATTTATAATATAACATAAAATTCATAACAAAAATTTATAACATAAATATGCATAAAATGTACCTTTTGTAACAAAACAGTTTTAAAATATATTTTAAAGTATATTCAATATATATATATTTATATATTTTTAAATTTGATTTTTGTCAAATCATAGCTGTATAATTTATGGGGAAAAATGTGATGATTTGTTATACAATATGGAATGTTTAAATCAAACTGATTAACATAACCATCATCTCACTTGTTTTTTTGTGGTAAGACATTTATAGCACACTCTCAGTTGTTTGAAATGTGCCTTTGCATTGTGCACATTAGGTGAGATCCCACCAAATAACCTCCCTCCACTTGCCCTCCCCCTGCCCTCCCCTCTGATTCCTCCCTCTCCCCTCCTTCTTTCTGGACTATAATTGTGTTTTATCATTCATATGAATGTGTAAGTAATTATATAATGGTTTTATAATAGTATTGAGTACATTGGATACTTTCACCCCCATCCTTCACATACTTTACTAAGAAGAATGTGTTCCAGCTCCATTCAGGTAAACATAAAAGTTGTAAAGTCTCCCTCTTTTTTATGGCTGAATAGTACTTCACGGTATACATACATCACAATTTGTTAATCCATTAATGGGTTGACAGGCATTTGAGCTGCTTCCACGACTTGGCAATTATGAATTGGGCTGCAATAAATATTCTGGTGCAAATGTCTTTGTGGTAAAATTATTTTTGTTGATCTGGGTAGATACCTAGTAATGGAATTGCAGAATCCAACGGTAGGTCAACTTTTAGTTCCTTGAGAATTCTCCATACCTCTTTCCAAAAGGGCTGTATTAGTTTGCAATCCCACAGCACTGTAGAAGTGTTCCCTTCTCTCCACATCCATGCCAACATCTGCAGTTTGGGGACTTTGTGATATGAGCTAATCTTACTGAGTTAGGTGATATCTCAAAATGGTTTTGATTTGCATTTCTCTGATTATTAAACATGATGAGCATGTTTTCATGTGTTTGTAGGCCATACACCTGTAATCTTCAGAGAAGTTTCTGTTGAAGTCTCTTGCCCATGAAGAAATGGGGTTGTTTGTTCTTTTCTTATTGATTAATTTGAGTTCTCTGTAAATTCTAGTTATCAGACCTTTGTCAGAATCATAACATGCAAAAATCTTCTTCCATTCAGAAGGCTGTCTGCTTGCTTTGGTTGTCGTGCCTTTAGATGTGCAGAAGCTTTTCAGCTTGAACAAATCCCAGTAATATATTTCTGGTGTTGCTTCAATTACCAGAGGGTCCTCCTCATAAAATATTTTCCCAGGCCAATATCTTCAAGAGGTTTCCTGCACTCTCTTCTAGTATTTTTATAGTTTGGTTTCTTAAATTTAAATCTTTTATCCAGCAAGAATCAATTTTTGTTAGTGGTGAAAGGTGAGGGTCCAATTTCAGTCTTCCACAAGTCACTAGCCAGTTCTTCCAGCACCATTTGTTAAATAGAGATTCTTTTCCCCAATGCATGTTTTTGTTAGGTTTATCAAAGATCAAATGATGATATGTGGCTGGGTTCATCTCTAGATTCTCTATTCTATTCCATATACCTACATCTCTATTTTTGTGCCAGTACCATGCTGTTTTGATCACTGTAGATTTGTAGTATAGCCTGAAGTCTGATAATGTGGTAACTCTAGACTTTTTTTTTTAGTTTTCCAAATAATGTATTGGCTATTTGAGGCTTTTTCTAATTCCATATAAAATGAAGTACTATTTTTACAAGTTATTTAAAGTATGACATTGATGTTTTGATGGGGATTGCATTAAGTCTGTAGATTGCTTTGGGGAGTATGGACATTATAACAATGTCAATTCTTCCCAGACACAAGCATGGTAAGTTTTTCTATTTGTTAACATCTTCGGCAATTTCTTTTCTCAGGGTTTCATAATTCTCTTTATAGACATCTTTCACCTCCTTTTAAAGATAAATTCCCAGGTATTTCATTTTCTTTGGCACTACTGTAAAAGGAATAGAGTTCTAGACTGCATTTTCAGCTTAACTATTGTTGGTGTATATAAAAGCTATTGATTTGAAAGTATTGATTTTGTATCCTGAGACACCACTATTTTCTTTGATCACATCTAAGAGCTTTGCAGTTGAATCCCTGGACTTTTCTAGGTATAAGATCATGTCATCCACAAAGAGTGAGAGTTTGATCTCCTAAGACCTCATTTGAATACCCTTAATCTCCTTCTCTTGCCTGATTGTGATGGCTAAGACTTTCAGTATATATTGAATAGCAATGGTGACAATGGGCATCTTTTTCTAGTCCAGATCTGGGTGGAAATGTTTTCAATTTTACTCCATTCAATTTGACATTGGCTGTGGGTTTGCTGTAGATGGGCTCTATCAGTTTAAGAAATGACCCATCTAAGCCTATTTTCTTAAGTGTTCTAATCATGAAAAGATGCCAGATATTATTAGAAGCTTTTTCTGCATCTATTGATAGAATTGTATGGTCTTTGTATTTTATTTTATAGATTATATGTATCTATTATATTTATAGATTTACATATGTTGAAATAACCTTGTAACACTGGGATAAAACCAACTTACACTATTATGGTGTATAATTTTTTTAAATGTTTTGTTGTATTCTGTTTGCTAGGATATTATTGAATAATTTTGCATCAATATTCATTAATGATATTGGTCTGTAGTTTTCTTTCTTTGTTTGCTTCTTTCCTGGTTTGGGGATCAGGGTGATATTGGCCTCATAGAATGTGCTGGGGAAGATTCCTTCCTTTTCTATGTTTCGGAAAAGGTTATGGAATATAGATACTAGCTCCTCTTTGAAGGTTTGGTAGAATTCTGACATGAAGCCATCTGGTTCTGGGCTTTTCTTTTTTGGGAGATTTTGTATACTCGATGCTATTTCAGTGCTTGACATAGGTCTATTCAAGATTTCTAATTCTTTCTGGTTTTGTCTAGGAAGGTAGCATGCTTCTAGGTATTGGTCCATTTTCTCTAGATTTTTATATTTCTGAGAATAGAGTTTTTTGTGATAGTCATTGAGGATTTTTAAAATTTCTGTGGTATCTGTTTTTATTTCTCCTTTATCATTTCTGGTTAATGTTATTAGAGATTTTACTTTTCTGTTTCTGGTTAGGCTAACCAAAGGTTTATCAATTTTATTAATCTTTTCAAAAAACCAACTTTTTGTTTCATTGATCTTCTGAATGACACTTTTGTTTTCAATTTCTTTTAATTCTGCTCTAATTCTGGTTATTTCTTTTCTTCTGTTGGGTTTGGGGTTGGATTGTTCTCCTCTTTCCGGTTGCTTAAGATGGCCCATTAGCTTGTTGACTTTCTTGCTTTCTTTTTTCTAGAGAAAGGCTTGTAATTCTATAAATTTCCCTGTTAGGTCTGCCTTTGCACTATCCCACAGGTTTTGATCATTTGTGTCTTCATTATCATTTTGTTCCAAAAATCTGATGATTTCCTTCTTAAGTTTTGAGTGCACAGTTCAGTGACATTAAGAACACTCACAATGTTGCTCAACCATCACCACCCTCCATCTCAGAACCTTCTTATCTGCCCAAACTTAAACTTGATCCCTGTGAAACCTTAATTCTCCCTCCTCAGCCCCTTCTACTTTCTGTGTCTGTGAACCTGATGACTCTGAAATCACACAGGTATGTCCTTTGTGTCTGGCTTCTCTTTTGTGTCTGGGCATGATATCCTCAAGGTCTGTCCATGTTGCAGCAGATGTCAGAATCTCCTTCCTTTGTAAAGCTGGTTATTATTCCATTGTATAGAAGGACCACATTTTGTTTATTCATTCATTCATCACTGGACACTTGGGTGTGAGGACTAAATGCTGACATTTTTTCTTTTGTTCAAATTTTTTCCTAAGAGGCCTGGTGGTTCATGCCTACAAATGATAAATTCTTACTAACAGGCTTTATTAATCCGATATTATGTGGTTTACTTTCCAACCTGATTCTCATGTAGCATTTTCATATCTGTAAGGGTTAACAGAAATATTAAACTACATTGTAAGAGGAAGTGCTAGCCTAATTCAACCCCCACGTGAAAAGGCCGGATAAAGAGACCATTACTGGTAAGAAAACCGGATAGAACTAGCTACATTGTACAAGACTTAGATGGAAACGCAGAGCACAGCGCAGGGCCCCTCCCCTCAGGACAGCATAACCCCTCCGCCCTCCCCTCACATTTTAAACCTATCATAGGCCAAAGACTACATTCCTAGCCTTATATAGATTCAGCTTCATGAAGTAACCACGCCCCCTCAACTAACCCTATATAAGATTGTAGTGATCCCTAATAAACAGCCTCGGCTCAGCCTTCTCCCTATACTGTATGAGTGGTTGTGTGATTGTGTCCACCCTTTCCTTCTCCCTCTCATACGCTGATCACGAACTCCCTGACACTGCCTGCCAGTCGGGCAGTGTCAATATCACAGAGAGAAGACCTCCTTATTTTAACGTGAGCATCCTAGCAAACCCTTGTTTAACTTAAGCATTCCTTTTCACTGACTCTAGGTCTTTAGACAAAACCCAACTCTTTCAAAGAACTGCCAACTAAACAGTCTCTAAAATCCATCTATGACTTGTAAGTTCCCACTTCAAGATATACCAACTTTTTGGGCCAAACCAATGTATACTTTTCAAATATTGATTTATGATTTTACATTTAATTCCTGTCCCCATAAATGTATAAAATTAAACTGTAATATAGCTGCCTCAGGGATATTTTCTCAAGACTACTTGAGAACTTGTCCCCTGGGCCCCAGTCACCCAGATTTGGCTGAGAATAAATCTCTTTAAATTATTTTAGAGTTTAGATTTTTCTGTCAACAGACAGTTTCTACCTTTTGGCTATTGTAGATAATGCTGCTATGAACATCAGTGCAGGAATATCTGAGTCCCTGCTTCCATCTCCTTTGGGTATATAGTGGAATTGTTCAGTCATGTGGTAATTCTATGTTTAATCTTTTGAGAAACTGCCAGATTATTCTCCACAGTGGCTGCACCATTTTACATTCTCACCAACAGTGCACGGGGTTCCAATTTCTCCACATCCTTGCCAACACTTGTTCCTTTCCTTTTTTTATTTTTTGGTAATTTCTATCCTAATGGGTATTTTAGCTAACACCATCTTAGACATGCCACAGGCTCATTGCCTCCTTGCACTTTTAAGAAATATGCTGACACTGTGAAGCCTCTGACACCTGGATAAGAAGAGCCAGTTGGAGAGTCCCAATAATAAGCTGCACAACCTTGACACCCTGATAAGAAAGACTTGTCTATAAACCCAACTGCTCTTCAGCTGCCTCCCTTCCTAAAGCTGCTGGCATCTCTTTCAGCTAGATTTCAGCTTGTTTGTATCCAAGAGTTAAATAAACTTTTCAGTACATTTGCTATATTTGGTCTTATGTGTTTTGATTCAGTCCCTGTTTTTACCTAACAGGTATGGAGTGATAGCTCACCATGGTTTTAATTTGTGTTTCTCTAATGATTTGCAATGCTGAGCATCTTTTCATGGATTAGAGGGTTTTGAGAGAAAATGGTGATTCAGATCTAAGAGTGGAGTTGTTTCACTTGTAATTAGCATCAGGTGTCCTATCTATAGTTTTCAGAAGTGACCTTTGAAAGCTGGAAAAGGATGGTTAGAGGGGCCTAGAATTGGGTCTTTTCCTTCTTTTATATGGGAGGCTATAGTTGAACAGGGGTGGACATATCTCTCTCTCAGATCATTTAGGCTGTAATATAATCCCAGCAGGGGCTAGGCCACAGGTGTTCTCAAACTACTGCCCACAGGCCACATGCAGCCTGCTGAGGACATTTATCTGGCCCGCCAGGTGTTTTTGCCACCGCTGCCTGTCCTGCTTAGCAGCTGACTTGTTCTAGGGCCTGCAGTCTGGCCCTCCAATGGTCTGAGGGACAGTGAACTGGCCCCCTGTTTAAAAAGTTTGAGGACCCCTAGGCTAGGGGATGGGGTGGTTTAGGACTATAATCCCAGAACTTTGGGAGGCTGAAGGAGGATCTGCTGACCCAGAGACTGAGACCAGACCAAGCAACATAGCAAGATCCCATCTCCACCCCCACCCCCAAAAAAAAAGAAATAAAAAAAACTAGCCAGATATGGTGGCCTGTCATCCCAGCTACTTGGTAGGCTGAGGCAGGAAGATCACTTGAGCCCAGAAATTTGAGGTTACAGTGAGTTATGATCCAGTGAGCCACTGCACTCCTGCCTGGATGACACTGAAACCCTATTTCTTTTCTTTTCTTTTTTTTTTTTTTTTACATTTTTTCTTCTTCTTTTTTTTTATTGAATGGTAACTGTGTACATTGATGCACTTTGGGGGTACAGTGTGGTGTTTTCACACACAATCCAAGACACTTCCATCAAACTGGTTAACATAGCCTTCATGTCACTTTCTTAGTTATTATGTCAAAACATTCATATTCTACTCATGGAAAGATTC
>NW_003852522.1:5692512-5695559 GCF_000181295.1 Otolemur garnettii
GGGGGTGCGCTAAGCTTTAGCAAGTACTTCTGTGGCTGTCTGGAGCAGGGGAACTCCACTCTGGCCACCCGCCGTCTGCGGGAAGCTTGCGGCTCTAGCAATCAGTTCTGGACCTGCCCAGAGCCCTGGGGTGGGGTTCTTCTCTGCTGCCCATGGGGTGCGCGGCTCTAGCAAGCAGTTCTAGGCCCTCCCAGAGTGAGGGACTCATCCGCCGCCACCAGCGGGGGTGTGCTAAGCTCTAGCAAGTACTTCTGTCGCTGCCTGGCACAGGGGGCTTCTCTGGGGCCGCCAGCCACCCGCGGGAGGGGAGCGGCTCTAGTAAGCAGTTCTGGGGCCCGTTTTGTACCTGTATTTTATGTTCTTAAATGATCTTCCTTGGATTTATAGCTTGCCAAACTTCTTTCTGGGCTCAGCTCCCCATCTTTGGCTTCATAGATTCTGATTCCAACCAGTTTTTCTCCCTTTGCTCAGGAGCCTCTGACCAGGGTTGCTACCATTCGGCCATCTTCCCAGAATCCCTTTTTTAAATTTCTTATAGCATAACTATGAGACCCTATTTCTAAAAAACAAAAACAGGCCTTATTAAGAGCAGAATGCTGTATCATATTTCTAAATGGTTCCCTTTCTCGTCCTCCTCCTGTGAGCACTAGGGTGTTTTTCTCTTGATATTTGCTGTGGAGAATGTGATGTAACTCACAAAACTGTGTCTCTCCTAATCCCTACCACTTCCTCACACTGAGGCTTCAGCAGCTCGTTAATCACAGTTCAGGTTTTCCTGCCCCTCTGCTATAGTTTCTGCTCCAGTAATCCACTGGCTCCCTGTATCCACTTATCTGTTTTTCCAATCTTGGGGGTAAAGATTTGCTTTGTATCCTTAACTTTTCCTATGATCCAAGAAGAATTATTGACTTTTTTTAGTCTGTTCAGCTTTTTACCTGTTATTAAGATGGAGTAACATCTTTGGTATATATTTTTGAGTGGATGAGAAGAAATGAGTGTCAAGGGCATGCAGGAAGTGCTTGGAGCTGGAATGTGAATGATACAGGCTGAATTGGATCCCTTCCCCAGATTCATATGTCAAAAGTTCCAACCTCCCCAATACCCCAGAATATGACTACACTTGGAGACAGGGTCTTTAAAGAAAGTAATTAAGTTAAAGTGAGGTCACTAGGATGGGCTGCAACCTAATATGACTGGTGTCCTTATACATAGAGGAGAGTAGAACATAGGCCCAGGTTGGGGAGGACCACATGAGTGTTATGGGAATTTCTTCTTCAGTAGATCTTTGGTCTCAGGGGTTCAAAGAATGAATCCGCTAGCCACAGATCAGTGATAAGATGGGATTTATTTTACAGAAAAAGAATACAGAGAATGCATCAGAGCTTCTGGCAGTGGGAAAAACTCCAGTTGGAAAAGATCTCCCCCTGGGTCTTTTGTCTAGAGGTTTGTATGTAGCCTAACAAATGAATAGATACAATCCCTTCCATTTCCAGGCCTAGGAAATTTACATCTTCCATTCTGAGAACTCCCTACCTCTTTCCCAGCAGGAAATGGGGGGTTCCTGGTTCAGCCACAAGTGCAAGGGGAGGGAGACAGAGGCCATGGTGGAGACAACACTGGGCTCCCTGACCTGGCAACCTGGAGGTGTCCTCCCAGCAGTTGTCTGGCTCCTCTGGCAACTGAAGCCTCCTGACCACCCCCCAACCCATTGCATCAGCACCCCCAAGACAGAAAGGGCAGGGGCAGGTCCTGCCCTCAGCTTGGTTGTGCTGGCTGGGGCTCCACCTGCCTGTATCATGAGGACGCAGAAAGAAAGTGGTCATCTGCAAGCCAAGGAGAGAGGCTGCAGAAGGAACCACCTCTGTAACACTTTGATCTCTGACTTCCAGCCTCTGGAACTGTGAAAAAGTAAAATATCTGTTGTTCAAACTGCCAAGTTTGTACTACTTTTAAATATTTATTTATTTATTCATTTTTTATGGCAGATTTTTTTTTTTTTTTGGTTGGAGATTCATTGAGGGTACAAAGAACCAGGTTACATCAATTGCATTTGTTTGGTAAAGTCCTTCTTATATATAATTGTGTACTGCTTTTTTGGGGCAGCCCTAACAGGCTAAGATAGTGCAAATAGTTTGCTCTGCCAGAAAAGCTGGTTCTCTAAGCTTGCAGAATATAGTGCTCCTAATATTATTTTTGAGGTCCTTTCTGTTAGGTTATTGCCTCAGAAAGCTCCTCCCCCCCCCAAAAGCCCCTTCTTGCCCTTAAAGTTACAACTCCTCCCCTAGCACAGGGAGTGGCCTGCTTACCTCATCACCCTGTTCCAATTTCCCTCTGCCTACCCCAATGGCTCTTTCCTCTGGAGGAATAACTCCTTATTGGTTGTCCCTATCGTCACCATTCTAAAACCTTCCTATATAAGATGTTCTCCCACCTTCTTTCCCTCTCTTTCTCCCACCTCCCTCCTCTGCCTTCCTTCTCTGCTCTCTCTCTTTTCCTTTCCCTCCCCCTCGCTTTTCTCTACTCTCTTTCTCTCTTCTCTTCCCCACTCTCTCCTTATCTCTCTGCCCTCTTTTCTCTTCTCTTTTCTCTCCTTCTTGGTGCCGCTCTGCAGCCTCCCTCCCCCCACCAATAAAGACCTTTTGTACAAGCCTCAGTGGTCTGAAATCTCTGCTGGTCGAAGTGCCTCTCTTTCACCTCCACCTATTAGAACACTATTTCTTCTCAGAGGCATAGGTCTGGAGTTCCATTTTCTTTCTTCTCTATGTTCTTTTGAGACAGGGAACTGGCAGGCCCTGTTGGATAAACAGTCCTAAGTCTCAGATAACAGTTTCTGAGAAAACAAGAGATGGCGGCGTAAGAAACCAGCCCAAACCAGCTAGAACCCAGATGGCCAGGACAAAAAAAAGACCTCACTGCTCATTATACAATAGTTACATTGTATTGTATACTAAAGGAAACCCCCCTCAGTGCCAGGACAGTTTATGAATGCAACTCTGGGAAGTTACCTTTTTTTTTTTTTTTTTTTGAGACAGAGCCTCAAGCTGTCC
>NW_003852522.1:5696351-5723301 GCF_000181295.1 Otolemur garnettii
GGTTGAGCTATAGGCGCCGAGCCAGTCATTAGCTTCTCATAAGAAGCACAACCTACAGTAGGGTTCCTGCTCCTATGAGAATCTAATGCCATCATGTATCTGAGAGGAGATGGAACTCAGGTGGTTATGTGAGCCACCTGAGTGACGGGAAGCCAAGGGAGCGTTCCTGCTCACCTGCCACTCACCTCCTGCTGTGTGGCCTGGTTCCTAGCAGAGGGGGTTGGGATCACAACTGTATGGTTCAGAAAGAGGAGGAACCCTCCATTCTGGGAACTCTCTACCTCTTTCCCAGAAATTTCATAGATAATCCTTCCTCTGTTTAACATAAAATTAAATAAAAAGTATAAAATAAGATTCCAAAAGTCACAAGGCTCTGCTGCTCTAAAAGATAGCTGCTTCCCTGTTTGTGAGGTACCTCTTAAAAAATTTTTTTTTTAACTTTTCTTGCATTAATAAACTTGCCTTTGCTTTACTGTGTTGGCTTACTTTTGAATTCTTTCCTGCATGAAGCCAGACCCTAGTCTTGGAGTCCCCTTTCCTGTATTGCTTTGAGACCCACTTTCTTTAAATTCAGGCCCTTGTTTGCCTGGGCTTAGGGGCTCTGTTTCAGGGGAATAAATATGATGATTTATCATTTTGTCCTTTAGTCTTAGACACTTCCACATCCTCTTCTGACTCTGCTGCTGGTAATGTTCAAAGGCAGGCTGGAGTAGCACTTCCTCTAGTTCTTCCTTCTGCCTCTGGTGAGATGAATTAAAACCACTTGGGGAACTGGGTTAGAGCTCTGCCAGAAACCCTTGCAGAAATTTGCAGAGGGAGAGTACATGTGCACCCACCCAGGGTTGCAGACACCAGTTTTCCACTGCAAGCAGGAATGGATGAACAAATTGCACACCATAGCATACTCCATCAATTCAAAAGGATGTGGCCCAACCTCTAAGTAGTGATGGGGAAGGATTTCCATGATACATTTCTTATCAATCAGGGTACAGTTAGAAAACAGAAATTGCACCAGTTTTTGTTGTTTTATTTTTGTTTTAAGGAAGTAAATGTTTAGATTGTTGCTTAGCTATTTTTTTTTTTTTTAGATGGACTCTCATTCTGTCACCTGGGCAAGGGCAGAGTGGCATCATTGCAATTCATTGTAACCTCCAACTCCTGAGCTCAAGCAATCCTCTTGCCTCAGTCTCCTGAGTAGCTGGGACTACAGTCACATGCCACCATGCCTGGCCAATTTTTCTATTTTTAAGAGAGACAAGGTCTTGCTTTTGTCCAGGCTGGTCTAGAACTTCTGAACAAAAGTGGTCCTCTCACCTTGGCCTCTCAAAGTGCTAGGATTACCGGCACCATGCCTGGCTGTTGCTTAGCTTAATAAAGTCACATATATTTACCATTGAGCAACAAAATCAATTCCATAGGAAAAATAATTTGAGACTACATTTCATTAGAGAAACTCAAAATACATGTCTTCAGGTCCCTTTATGTAGCATGCAATGCTACACTCCCCTTGAATAACAGTCCTAGATATATTCTTACTAGAGCTCTGTTCACTCTTAAGTTTTTGGATCTCAATAATGATGGAAACACAGCTGCTGAATGTCACTGGACATCTCTTACCCATTCACCACCTTCTCAAATACAGCAACCTATTTTCTATAAGAAACTGGATATGTCTGAATGGGAACCTGGTTATGTGTTACATTGGGGTTGAGGCTTTGCTCATATCATTACAGAACATCAAGAAAAGCAGTGGCTACCCTGCACTCAAGGTTAGCCTGCCTCCTGCAAGTTTGTACTTCTAACCCATGTCACACCTGGTTCCTTCCTGCGGTGACTGAAACCAGGGCTAGAGGCATGACATCTGGTGTAGCTGGCAGAATACCACAGGATACAAAAGGACACTGGAGACGCAGACCGATGGGGACAAAGGACACTTGGAAGTAAGTGAAGTCTTTGGTAGACAGAGGAAGGAAGACCCAAAGGGAAACTCCACTCAGAGAAAGCAGGACCTTTGGCCATACTAGAAACAAAGAAACTCTACCCAGAATAAGTGGAGCCTTTGATAAATAATAAGCAAAGATATTTAGAGAAAATAATGGGTACTTTACTGTTTAGGAAGTCATAAGAATTAGAAACTGAGGAAGAAGGGTATGTTCAAGCAGAATTTGAAAGTGAGGAGAATAGTGAGGTTCAGTGGGAACCTAGACCTGAAGAGAATTGGGAACCAGAAGCATATGAAGGTTTTTTTCTGGCCTTTCCTCGGTAGAGGAAGTATGTGATAAAGACATGAATAAGCAAGAAAATACCCCCATGCCCCTTATGGCAGCTCAGATTACACACTTGGAAGAATGGTCGAATAGTCTCACAGTTAAAAATGCTAACACAGCCATCGACAAAGGGTTTGTCCTGGCATGTACACAGGTGCACACCTGGTGCAGTCAGAGTCCATCCCACCAACTGTGGGCCGTCTTCCCCCAGCCACGAGTGAGGGGCTGTGGCAGCTGTGGCAGTGGCACTTAACTGGGGAGGGGTGGGTGATGCCTTGCGGCACCACCCCCTCCCTGCCCGCCTTCCCTGAGCTCAGGGACCCGCCTCCTCCTCAGCCCCTCAGCCAGGGACTGTGGCAAGCAGCAGTGTCTAGTGAATCACTGGGTCTGCGGCCACCCCTTGTCCCCACGAGGGGTGTGGTCATGGATGCAGCGGGGGCCATTCAGGCCAGTCTGGGAGTGCCAACCTTGGTGGGACAGGCGCACACCCTGTTCTACAAAAAAATAAAAAATACAATAAATAAATAAAAAATAGTTAAAAATGTTAACATAGATCACTCAACATTGCCCTAAGTGCCTCCCTATGTACATGATGCACCTGTCACTTCTATTATGAAGGCTTTATTAGAGGGGTGAAAAACTGGTGAGTTTATTTTTGAAGATACAATAGGGTTTTTCCCAGTCATAGTTACTAATATCCCTCTGGAGTATCCTCAAGGGGGCCCACAGGCAAAGAATACGGGTCTGGAGACCTACCCACTCACCAGCAACAATCCTTTCCAATCCCTCTTACACATCACCCCAGGTAGTGCCGCTTTAGACTTACCAGCATGTGATAATGTTCTTTTGCTTTCCAACATGGGAGTAAAGAAATTAAAAACAGGAATATGTGGTCTTATTCCCCCAGATACTGTTGAGTTATCGTTAGGAAAAAGTAGTTTAACATTTTATGGAGTGTTTGTCCACACGAGTGTTATTGATAATGACTTCTTAGAGAAAATACAGAGCATGATTTTGGTAAACTATCCAACTCAAATTTTAGCTAAGCAAAAGATTGCTCAATTGCTACTCCGACTCCACATTAAATTACAAAGTACTGGTAAAATATGCACTGTGGTCTCAGCAATACAAACAGCATTTTTTTGCAAACATCTATTGATAAGAATAGGCCTCAATTATCACTCACTTTGAAGGATAAATCCTTTACTGGCCTGTTAGATACTGGTGCAGATGTTTCAGTCATGGCTTTAAATCTGTGGCCAAAGGAGTGGCAGAAACAGATAGTCGATGTTACTTTTACAGGCAAAGGAACTTTAAATTCAGTCTTTCAAAGTACATTACCTTTACCTTGTTTGGGACCAGATAATCAAAATGCTCAAATTCAACCATACATAGCTGATATTGCTATTAACTTGTGGGGCTGAGATTTACTTCAGTAATGGGAAGCTATAATAACTATACCTTCCTCTCATACTAATTCCTTTCAAATGTTAAATTTAGCATAGAGGCCACTGCCCCAAAATATGCTCTCAAGCTATCTTGGAAGAGCAATAATCCAGTGTGGGTGGAGTACTGGTCATTAACTAAAGAAAAACTGTATGCCTTACAATTTTTAATTCAGGAACAGTAAGAGCAAGGACATGTTGAGCCCTCTACCAGCCCTCTACCAGCCCTATCTTCATTGTAAAAAAAGAAATCAGGCAAATGGAGAATGCTCACTGATATTTGCAAAATTAATGAAACATTTGTTCTAATGGGTCCCCTGCAACAAGACCTTCCTTTACCCTCCATGATCCCTTCCAATTGGTATTTATATGTCATTGACTTAAAAGATTATTTTTTCAGTATATATTTAAATCCTGAAGACTGACCACGTTTTGCCTTTTCGTTATCTTCCTGTAATCAACAAAGACCCTATCAGTGTTCTCAGTGGAGAGTTCTGCCACAAGGTATGTTAAATAGTCCTACTTTGTGTCAGCATTTTGTTGATCAGCCATTACAGCACTAGGAAAAAATATCCCATAGCCTACATCATTCATTATATGGATGATATTTTATTTGCACACCAAAGTTTAGCTGTTTTGCAAAACATATTTAAACAAACTGCACTTACCCCAAAATCTTATGGTCTTCAAATTGCTTCAGAAAAAATTCAAACTACATCCCCCTATAATTATTTGGGATACAAATTGACTCAAAAGCAAATTCTCCCACAACACATTAATCTTAGGTTACATTACTTATCTACCTTAAATGATTTCCAAAAACTTAGGTCATATTAATTGGTTACATCCAACCTTAGGAATACCAACCTATGCCTTAACCAATCTTTTTAAAATCCTGGAAGGACCTTTGGACTTAAATACTCCTCATTCACTTACTCCAGAGGCAAAGAAGAAACTGTAACCAATTGAAAAAGTTTGTCTCAAAAGAATTAGATTGAGTTGACATTAGAGTACCAATTCAACTAATAATTATAGCCACTTCTCACTCTCCAACTGGAGTTATTTATCAAGCGAAGACCCTTTTAAAGTGACTATTCCTTCCTAATAAAACTGCACAAAAATTACAACAATATTTAGACAAAATTTGTGAGTTAATTGCTAAAGGCAGAAACAGAATTTGCAAACTTACAGGCTACGACTCTTGTTCTATCATTGTTCCTCTTATGGAAAAGCAAATTCAACTCAATTTTCAATTATCTTTGCTTTGGCAAATTGCTTTTGCATCTTATGTAGGCTTAATTACCAATGAATTTTCTCATGCTAAAAGATTTCAATTTCTAAAACTTACTTCCTGGATCCTTCCTCATATTGTCAAAAACTCTCCAATTACAGATGCTGTCACTTTTTACACAAATGTCAATGAGCATGGCAAGGCTGGATACCCATGGTAATAACTCCAAAGTTGTTCAAAGTCCTTATAATTCTGTCCAAAAGAATGAAATGTATGCCATTCTTATTCTACTCCAAGACTTTTGTTGTCCTATGAATGTGGTGACAGACTCTCAATATACATGCTTTGCTGTTAACCACCTAGAAACATCTATTACTTCTACTGATGAGGTTTCTTCTCTTTTTCAATCTATCCAGAGACTCCTTAGACACCATATTCATGCTATATCCATTACTCTTATTAGAGCACACACCATTCTACCTGGTCTTATGACTTCACTAAATTCACAAATAGATCAAGCCCTTGTTGGAACTGTTCAAGAAGCATCTACTTTTCATTCCTATATACATGCTAATGCAAAGATGCTTCATGAGAAATTTTATCTTACAAAAACTCAGTCACAGCAAATTATTTCTAGTTGTCCTTCTTGCTCAAAAATACATGTCCCCTCCTTTCATGAAGGTACCAACCCTAGAGGAGAAATAGAAAACCAAATATGGCAAATGGATGTGACTATCATCCTATCCTTTTGTAAATTAAAATATGTTCATCATTCCATAGATACTTTTTCTCATTTTTCTTGGGCAGCAGCCTTACCTGAAGAAAGGACTCACTATGTCATTCAACATTTGAATGTTGGGACTTCCTAAGTCTATTAAAACTGACAATGCACCTTCTTATTCTGCTCAAAAATTAAATACCTTTTTATCTTTTTGGAATATTCAACTTTCTCATGGTATTCCCTATAATTCTCAAGGCCAGGCCATTATTGAATGACACCACAAAACATTAAAAGATATATTATTTAAATAGAAAGAAGGAGATGGTATACTCCCCTTGAATAACAGTTCTAGATATATTCTTACTAAAGCTCTGTTCATGCCTAGTTCCTTCCATGCAGCAACTGAGACCAGGGCCTTAGGGGCTGTGACAACACACCATAAAATAATTTGGCAGTAGGGTGAATACTCTTTATTTTTGGATCAATTTTATTATTTTTATTGAGATATAATTTACATACAGCAAATGGCATTCACTTGCAGCATAAGAGTTGATGTTTTGACAACTTTGCCACAATAAGAATATAGAATATTTCCCCCATCTCCCTAAATTTCCTTTAGATCTTTTGTTATCCATCTCTGGTCCCAAGAAACCACTGTTTGCTCTTTCTGCCTTCATCTGTATGTGGTTTGAGTTTTCTAGAGTTTCATATACATAGGCTTGTGGTGGTTAATTTTATGTGTCAACTTGGCTAGACTATGGGAAATTTTAAAAAGTATGTAACTGATATTTATAGTCACTTGACTTTAAGTAAAGCAGATGACCTGCCACGTGAGTGTGCCCCATCTAATCAGTTGAAGGCCATAAGAGCAAAGCCCAAGGCTTTCTGAAGAAGAGGGAATTCTGCATCCTAACTGCAACACAGAAATGTAGAAATACTGCTCGAGTTTCAAGCTTTTGGACTCAAGACTACAACATCAATTCTGACCTGAATCTCCAGCCTGTCAGTTGTCCTATGGATTTTGGACTTGAAACCCCTAAGATTGTGAGCTAATTCCTTAGAATCTCGTTCTCTCTCTCCCCATCTTTCCTATTATTTTTGTTTCTCTGGATAACCCTGAATAATGCAGGACACTTTTTGTTTTTATTCTTTCTTCAGTTCCTGTTTTCAGTATGATGTCTTTGAGATTCAGCCAAGTTCTTGAGGGTTTTATGGGTTCATATCTTCATTTATAAACCCATTATCTGTTGATTGTCATTTCAATTTTCCCCCATGTTTAACAATTTTGAATGAAAATGTTTATGTATGAGTCTTGTTTTTATTTCTTTCTCTTTGAGCAAGAAGGAGAATGGCTAAAATACAGACAAACTCATTCTTGATGTTAAGTAGTCATGACTCCAAGTCCCCCGAATGACCAGGCATTACCCTAAGACACCCTAAAATCCAGCTACTAATGGGTTAGTGCCTGGCACTAGGTTTGGCTCCTAGAATCTTGCCTTGGGATGTTAGCCAGCGTGCATTCTGATTTGTCTTCCACCCCATTCAGGTATCCTATACATGTGCAGAAGTGAGATAATGTGGACAGTGGGCTGTGAGATGGCAGGGCCCTCACAGCCTGGGGAACATTCAGAGAATGAACTCCCAACTGCTTCTCCTCCATTCCTGAAACAGTCATATTCCTTTATTCATGCTTCATCTGCCAGAAGTCACATAGCTCTTTCTTTGTCCAGTTAACTATGCATAGACCCTTGTGATCTTTGCTTTCCTACTTCTTGTGACATGTTAATGAAGTTGAGTGGAAACTACTAGGTCACAAAGTTCTTCCTTTGTTTTGTCAACTACCCCGAGATCCTCATCATCTTTCCCCTCTGTGTTAATGAAGTTGAGTAGAAGCCATTAACATGATGATTTGTCTTTATTAAAGTCATTTATATTTTCCAATTGTACTGTAAGACCAAAATTATGTCTTTTGTTTATGCTATTTCCCCATATTGTCTATGCTACTTCTCCCTGGACAACCATGTACAAATACTAGAAAATAAAGCTGATTTTGTGCTTTGGTGCTGGCTGCAGCCATCAGCTCAGTCAGCACCCCCATTCCATCTTTCATTTCCATGTCTTCTCTTATGCTGTATTTTCCTTATTCCCCACCAATTCCACTCTGGTTCACTCTCCTTTGCCATTCTGGCTTGTGACAAGATAACATAGTTGGTTCTTTGTGGGTCCAGAAATTTGTATTTGGAGCTGTTTCCCACCATTCTTATATTGTTTGTGGAAACCAGAAGGAAATACTTGCTTTCCCTCTGGTAAAACCCTGGGCACTGAGTCTCTTGAGTTGCCCTGGCAGACAACATCTCACATCTGTTGTTGCCAATAGATGCTTGAGGAACTACCTAGTTAACTAATCAGCAACTCTTCTGGGTAAGGAGTGAAGGAACTGAGGCAGGGCAAGGAAAGGCTAAGCAAAGAGAGAGTCTGAGCTGGGGTTTAGCCTCAGCCAGCACCCACAGAATGTGAATAGCACCACCAAGTTGACCTCACTTTGAAGGCAAAGGGCTGATCTTTTGCACCCATGCACTGGGTCTCAGGGTTTGTGCAACTGTTTGGCTGGAGGCAGTTCTCTGGAGAAGGGAGAAGCTGAAAGCTGTCAGGAGGCAGCACTCACAGCAGTGGGGGGATGGGTGCACCAGCTGGTAGAGGGGGATTGGACAAAGCATCAACATCACTCTCTACAGGGGCTTCAATTCTTTTAGAATCACTGGGGGGGGAGGGCAGTGAGACAAGAATGGAGAGAAGACTAAGACCAGGAAGACTAGGAAGGGTCTTGAGCACCATATTAATAACCTGAACTTCATCCTGAAGGTGCTAGGGAGCCATGGAAAGGTCCAGAGTATAGGAAGGACATGTTCAGGTGAGGCAGGGCTGCCCCAGAGCCCCAGGGGTTCCCTACACACCCTCCCCATTCACTGTGGCAGTGAGTGGTGTCCATGGGGCTCCTCTCAGCTGACTTCTTCAATCTTGAGTGTCCCTTGCTTTACCCGTTTGCTGGTAAAGTCATGAGATTTTTATAAGCAGCTGGACCATAATAATGGTTCATTTCCTCCTGCCCATCTTCCCCTTCTTTTCCCCACACCCTGCCCGCATCCCCACAGGATCTCTGCAGTTCAGATTATAGCCTTGGTCAGCTCTTGTGGGTCTGATGGGTGTCTGGGATTTTGTGTCTTTAGTTACGCACCAGGGCCAGAGACCCTACCTGTGGCAGGTAGGTAATGTGCTCCCCTCACCTCTGTGAGGTAACCATGGATCACCCGGTCCCTAAAAGCTGTGGACATGTTCCCTTCCATGGCAAAAGGGACTTTGAAGAAGAGATTCATTTAAGAATCTTGGGATAGGGAGTTAATCTTAGATCATTGGTTCATAGTGGGGCCCTATGTCATTATGAGGGTCCTAATAAGAGAAAGGCAGGAGGGTCAGGGAGAGAAAGAGAGATTGAGAGAAGAGATAGTGATAGAAATAGATTGAGACAGAGACAGAGACAGAAATAGTCAGAGAGAGAGAGACAGAGACAGACATGGACAGAGAGAGAGAGAGAGACAGAGACAGATATGGACAGAAACAGAGAGACAGAGACAGAAAGAGACAGAGAGACAGAAACATATATGGACAGAAACAGAGACAGAGAGATAGAGACAGAGACAGATATGGACAGAAGCAGAGAGACAGAGACAGAGAGAGACAGAAAGAGACAGATGGACAGAGACAGAAAGAGAGAGACAGAGATGAACAGAGAGAGACAGAGAAAGAGACTGATTTGAAGACACTACATTGCTGGCTCTTGATAAAACAAGGAGCCACAAGTCAAGGAATGCAGATAGCTTTCAAAATCTGGAAAAGACAAGAACTAGATTCTCCCCCAGAGCATTCAGAAGGAAGTCAGCCCTGCTAACGTTTTGATTTTAGCTACATAAGAGTCATGTATAATAAAGTGCATCTGCATTTGTTTTCAAGTCACCAATGTTATGGTGATTTGTTGTGGCAGCCACAGGAAATTCATTCATGGTGTCATCTCATCCCCATCTCTTTCTGGCCTGGATACAGCCCCAGCCTCCTTCCCATCTGCTCACCTATGGCCCCATTGTCTCTATTATCCCTCTGTAGCAACACACCAACCTGAGCTTGTGACTCCCTTGCTAAACTCCCTTTTATTGTCCTGAGGATGAAGCCCAAGTGCCCATTGACCCATGAATGGATTAATAAATTGTGGTATACGTACACCATGGAATATTATGCAGCCTTAACAAAGATGGAGACTTTACCTCTTTTACGTTTATATGAAGCTGGAACATATTCTACTTAGTAAAGTATCTCAAGAATGGAATAAAAAATCTAATGTACTCAGTACTATTATGAACTCAATTTACACCCACACTTTCATATGAAAAATAGATCACAACTATGGCCCAGGAGGGAGGGGGTTGGACAGGAGGTGAGGGGAGAGGTAATATTAAGGGAGGGTGAATGGTGGGATCACACCTATGGTGCATAATGCAAGGGTACTTGTCAGATTTATTAAATATAGAGTATAAATGTTTTAACACAATAATTAAGTAAACAAGATGAACTTTATATTAACCAGTGTGATGTAAACGCTCTTAATTCTACATGAAATCAGCACATTGTACCCCATATATGCATTAATGTATACATGATCTATGCATTTATGATTTAATAAAAAAGAAGTCTAAATTCTTACCTGAGAGAGGGAACCAGCAGGCCTTGCTCAATAAAGACCTGAACCAAGATCCCTTATAATACAGGAGGCAGGGCCAGGGCAGTGGTTCATGCCTGTAATTCAAGCACTTTGGGAGGCTAAGGCAGGAGGATTGATTGAGGCTAGGAATTTGAGATCCGCCTGGGCAACATAGCAAGACTCCCATCTCTATATAAAATTTAAAAAGTTAGCTGGGCATGGTGGTATGGTGCCTGTAGTCCCAGCTCCTAGGGAGGCTGAGGCAGGAGGACCACTTGAACCCAGGAGTTTGAGATTGCTTTAGCTATGATGACTCCAGGCAACAGAGGAGACCCTGTCTCAAGAAATAAACAAACAAATAAACAAACAACAAAACAAAACAGAAGGTGGTAGAGAAACCAGCAAAAATAAATTAAAGTCAAGATGGTGATGAAAACTGACCTCAGTTTACCGTCACTGCTTATTACACACTGTAATGCATTAATACGCCAAAAGAAACTCCCACCAGCAGCACAGCAGTTTCCAGATGCCATGGCAACTCCTGGAATTTTCCCTATGTTGTTTAAATGGAAGGAGGGCCGATTCCAGAGATTCTCTACCCCTCTCCCAAAAAACTCATGAATAATTCTTCCTTTGTTTAACATGTACCAAAGAGATAACCAGAAAACAGCCAGCTAGCAGCACACAAATGCTTAAGCATTTAATCTGGGTCGGGCAGGGTTTTATGATTGTACGTTAAGTCTCAAACCCTGTGAAGTTGACACATTTTTCTTATTTCATGGAAGGTAAAAATTACTTCTAGGTGAATTTGTTATCTCTTGCTATGTAACAAAATTATTCCAAAACTGAGAAGCTTAAAACAGCAGAGTTTACTTTCCTTTAGTTTCTGGGGGCAGCCATTTGGGTGTGGCTTGGTTGGGTGGTTCTGGCTCAGGATCTTGCTCAGGTTATAAGCTCTTGGCTGGAGCTGTGTCAGAGGAGGCTGGGAGATTTGCTTGCAAGGTAGCTCACTTGTAGGGCTATTGGTGGAAGGCCTGAGTTCCTCCACAGTACTACTTGAGTGTCTTCACAACATGGTGACTAGCCAGGAGTGCGGTGAATGATCCTGCAAAGAGGGAGCAAAGAGAAGACCACAATGCCTCTTGTGACCTGGTCTCAGATGTGACATACTGTGTCATGTTCTTTTTCTGTTCTTTAGAAGCAAGTCGCTAAGTCCTGCCCACACCCATGGAGAGAGGAATTAGGCTCTACCATTTGAAAGGAAGGGTGTCAAAGAATTTGTGGCTACATGTTAAAATCACCACATTGGACTGTCGGTCTAGGAACCACAGTTCTGCATACATTGAATAAAGATCATAAGAAAGTGCATGTCTCTGGCAGTCCCTCCTAGTGAGTAATGTTACTCCACAGGGAATTATCAGGGAGAGAATTTGGGGGTAATATTACCACGAGGGAGGTGGGAGCAGAGAGCTACATCTGTGGTTTCTGCAGAGCTGATATTTGTTGGGGGACATCCTCTTAACTCTTTTGGTGAGTCCTGTGGCTATTTGGGCTTCAGAGACTTCCCCCTGTACTCAGCAGCCTATGATTGGAAGCATGTTAAGAAGGCATGTTGGTAAACAAAATTTAAGTTAAAGAAGACTATGTTCAAGAGATCTATTGTACAATATGTTGACTCAAGTTAAGAACAATGTATTGTGCACTCAAACATGAGCATAGATTTTAAGTGTTCTTGCCAACAAAGAATAATATGCCTGAGAGGTTAAAGATAACATTAATTACTGAGAATTAGCCAGTCCATATTTGAAAACATCATGTTGTACATCATAAATGTATACAGTTTTTATTTATCAACTAGGAACAAAAATTTAAGAAAAGAAGAAAAGGGGAAAAATCAGGAAAGGAAGTACACATAGATGTCTCATCTCAACTAGGGAAAATGAGAATAAACCAAGGCTAAGAAAGCCACCAGGGCAGAGCTGGCGTTTCTGTTCTGCAGAGAGAACAGCGTAGACAGCTCCGTGGGCCCCGCCGGCGCCTTCCCTTCCCTCAGCGAATCCACCATGCAGCTCTGCGGCGGCTGCTCATTCTGGTCTCAGTTTAGACACCAGCTTTTTTGGGAGGCTCTTCCCTCGGCTCTGGCTGGGCTAAGACTTCCTGAGGGTAGTAGGTCCCTCACCTCTGGCTCTCTGTACCTCGCAATGAGGAGGACAAACCTGCCTTTTTCTGCCACTGTGGGGTGTGGGTAGTCTGACTCCATGCACAACTAGTAACCATAGCAATACTGGTTACTATGCTCACGGGATGCAGGCAGTCCCTGAGTTACAAACATCCAACTGACACGAGACTCACATACAAATGGAGGCTATTACAGTAAGTCCTTGATTTACAAACATCCAACTGACATCTGACTGATTTGCACTTAAGAATGGAGGCTATCAGAGGTGGTAGGTAAGTGTATGCATTCCAACTTACATATGAATTTAACTTAAGAACAAACCTATAGAACCTATCTCATTTGTAACCTGGGAACTGCCTGTACCCCACTTGCCTGCTAGACCGTGTATCCAGCACTTAAGGATCTCTTTGGGCAGCACTGAGCAGTGTCTCTGTCCTCCATGTAGGGAACTGAGACCCAGAGAGGTGAGTCACCTGGCAAAGGCACTTGGGGCACACCTTGCAGATTTAGGGTTTGAACCCAGGGCTGCCTGATGCCTGTTATTGCCACTGAGATAGCCAGCACTCAATGTTTTTGTTGTGTGCTAGCCTCCCTTCTAAGCATGTTGTATGTGACAACTCCTGTGAGACCCACATCAACCTCCAGGGGGTAGATCCTACTGTTAATGGACCCATTTTATAGCTGAGAATATCGAGGCAAATGGAGAAGATGGGATTTGAACCCCCAGCAATCTGGTTCCAGAGTTGGTGTTCATCATATACAGCTTTGTTTATCCTCCTCCCTGCTGGAATATATATATATATATATATATAATATTATACTGTTATATTAGTATATATAATTATAATATTATATGTAATATACAATATTATATATTATATACATTATATATAATGTATGTAATGTTTTAAAGTATGCATAATATATATGTACTTTTTAGTATGTATGATATATATATGTACTTTAAAAAAAATTTGTATCTTCATGCTAGCTCTTAACTGCAGCCTAACCAGGCAGGGTCACTGAATCCACAAAAGGAAGCAAAGCCATTGATAAATCTTCTTCAGAGATAATGGCTCCATGGTGGATATTTTACCTTACCTAGATCACAAAGAAGAATGCTGAAGCAAGTGGAGATTTTCCTTCTGAGAACTTAGGGGTGTAATTTGCAGCCAGTTTTGTAGTTCGTAGCAGACACTGTTGGTGCCTGGCTGGACTCATGGCCCTAAACACTTTGAGATACATCCCCTGACATCTCCCAGTCACTGCATTTTGTCATCAATGGACTTATATCAAGTGGAGCCCATTCTGTCTGCTTGGAGGCCAGGCCTGAAGTGCCACTGGGTTGGTGTTTTCCTCCCCTGCCCACTCAGTGACCAAGACTGAACCATAACTGACAACCCCACCACACTTCAGTTAGTGTAACTCTGAGGAGTATGTTCTGTGCTGCCTCCTGGATGTGCTTACAGAGGTTATGCTAAGGTGACCAGATGTCCCATTTTTGGTGGGATAGTCCCAATTTTTAACAATCTGTCTCACTTCCCCCGGCGTTTTAAAAAAGTCCTGATTTTTTGGAAAGAATGCACAACAAGCTAGGGAACAGCGGGAGAATGAGAAGGGAATATATGGTTTTTGGCTGCTGAAAAGGTTAATGTAATTCCATTTGGGAATGAAGAGGTTAATATAACTTCATTTGGAAATGAAAAGGCTAATATAAACTCCCTACTCCCCTCATGGGCAAGGTCGCCCAGGTGGAATCGGTACCAGAAGGAGACTGGCTCCCTCCCTTGCTTCTAGGCAAGGACAATTAGTTCAGAAGGAGCCAAATTGTCTGGAACAAACAAGTAGCACCCCCCCACCTCCCCACCCGCCCACCCCTGCCCATCTAGAGTAAGGTGACCAGACGTCCTGCTTTTGGCAGGACAGTCCCAATTTTTAAAAATTTGTCTTGAGTCCTGCAGCATTTTTAAAAAGTTCTGATTTTTGGAAAGAATGCATGACAAGCTAGGGAATGCAGGAGAACAGGACGGGAATATAGGGTTTTCAGCTGTCATGTGACTTTTTTGCCAGGATATGAGTTTTATATTATTTTTAAACTTTTATAATAACAAATAATTGTTGAGAACTGATTATCTAGAACTGCTTATCAAAGTTTGCATTGTTGTCAGCCCCCCCCCTCCCCCCCCGCCTGTCAATGGTGTCCCACTTTACCAATGTTAAAATCTGGTCATCTTAGGTTAAAAGCTCCATTTTTTTTTCTCTGTATAATTTCAACACATCTGATATTGACTCTTTCTTTTCCCTATCTCTTGTCCTCTTAGCTCCCCAGCTGGTGTTTTCAGAGGTCACCTCACTTTCACTAGAATCCTTATCTCAGGTCTACATTTGTGAGACCTTTTCATTTGTTTATTTGTTGGTTAAGACTAAGTCTTGGTCTTCCACCCAGCCTTGAGTGCAGTGGTGTGATCAGATCTTACTGCAACCTCCTAACTACTTGGCTTAAGTGATCCTTCTTCCTGGACCTCCTGAGTAGATGGGACTACAGGTATGCACCACCATGCCCAGCTAATTTATTTATTTATTTTTATAGATGGAGCCTCACTATTATAGGCAGAATGTGGACTCAAGACTCCATTCTTGGCAGGGGAAGGAACCCCCAGAAAAAGGGAAAATTAAAAAGTAAGTTGAGGAAGTCAGAACAAAGAAAAGTCAGCTAGTTTACTTTTAAGTCAACAATTATTAAATTGTTTATTTGAACAAGTTTTTTGTCTTTTTAAGAACTCTGGCCTATTAGAAATGTAATTTATAGGCTTGGCACTTGTGGCTCAAGTGGCTAAGGTGCTAGCCACATACACCTGAGCTGGTGGGTTCGAATCCAGCCTGGGCCTGCCAAACAGCTATGATGGCTGCAACCAAAAAATAACTGGATGTTGTGGTGGGCACCTGTAGTCCCAGGTACTTGGGAGGTGAAGGCAGGAGAATCATTTGAGCCCAGGAGTTGGAGGTTGCTATGAGCTGTAATGCCACACAGCACTCTACCCAGGGTGAAAGCTTGAGGCTCTGTTTCAAACAAACAAACAAACAAAAAAAAAAAAAGAAAAAGGAAATATAATTTATAAACACCCCTGTTGGGTGTATGAACATGCTAAAAAAACAAACAGTGGCCATAAAAGAAACCATGACAAGACCTAAAAAATATATTAACTAGGTTATTTTTTGTCCAGTAAACAGGCAAAACAAATTCACATTACAAAGATTCATGTTTGGCTGGGGCAGAGATCAAAAAAACAACTTGAGCCCTGAGATTGGGACAAGAGGGCTTATATCCCCCATCACAGAGGAAGACCCTCTGTGGTGGTGATGAAAAAAAAATTTCCTCTCTCCCACCAATTCCTCAGAGGAGATTGATACCAGTGGCATTTTATTCCACAGGGAACTAGCAGAGTTTCACACCTCCCTACAAATCTATATATATGACTTCAGACAAGAGACTCCCCCGACACAAGACTCAGGTTTCAAATTTGGCAAGACTACTCAGACCCTTAAAGTTAATAATAATAAAAACTATGAAAACTGATATACTTACTCAGAGAAACAACTAACTTCTTTGTTCTCTCCTTCAGCTAACCCTCTAGACAAATAAGTTTCAATAAAACTCAGTAATAAGATCAGAGGAGATCCTGTCACTTTTTACAGATGATATAATCGTATATCTGGAAAACTCAACTACAAAACTCTTAGAAGTGATCAAGGAATACAACAGCATCTCAGGATACAAAATCAATACTCACAAATCTGTAGCCTTTATATATACCAACAATACTCAAGGTGAAAAAACAATCAAGAACTTGATTCCCTTTACAGTAGTACCAAAGAAGAAGAAATATCTGGGAGTGTATCTAACAAAGGATGTGAAAGATCTCTATAAGGAGAACGATGAAACTCTGAAAAAAGAAATAGCTGAAGATGTTAACAAATGGAAAAATATACCATGCTGATGGCTGGGAAGAATCAACATTGTTAAAATGTCTATATGTCCCAAAGCAATCTACAGATTTAATGCAATCCCTATTAAAGCATCTCTGTCATACTTTAAAGATCTGGAAAAATTAGTACTTCATTTCATATGGAAAAAGAAAAAAACCTCAAATAGCCAAGACATTACTCAGAAATAAAAACAAATCAGGAGGTATCATGTTACCAGACTTCAGACTATACTATAAATCTATAGTGGTCAAAACAGCATGGTACTGGCACAAAAATAGAGAGGTAGATGTATGGAACAGAATTGAAAACCAAGAGATGAACCCAGATACTTATTGTCATGTGATCTTTGATAAGCCTATCAAAAATATAAATTGGGGGAAAGATTCCCTATTTACCAAATGGTGCCGGGTGAATTGGCTGGCAACTTGTAGAAGACTAAAACTGGACCCACACCTTCCGCCTCTAACAAAAATTGATTATCACTGGTTAAAGGACTTAAACTTAAGACATGGAACTATAAAAATTCTTGGAGTGAGTGCAGGGGAAATGCTTGAAAAAATTGGCCTGGGAGAATACTTTATGAGGAGGACCCCCAGGGCAATTGAAGTAATACCAAAAATACATTACTGGGATCTCATCAAACTAACAAGCTTCTGCACTACCAAGAACACAGTAAGTAAAGCAGGTAGACTGCCCTCAGAGTGAAAGTGAATTTTTGCAGGTTATATTTCTGACAAACCTCTAATAACCAGAATCCACAGAGAACTCAAAGTTATTAATAAGAAAAGAACAAGTGATCTCATTTCATTGGGGGCAAAAGACATGAACAGAACCTTCTCTGAGGAAGACAGGTGCATGGTCTACAGACACATGAGAAATGCTCATCATCTTTAATCATCAGAGAAATGCAAATCAAAACCACTTTGAGATATCATCTAACTTCAGTAAGCCCAATCACAAAATTCCAAAACTACAGATGTTGGCATGGATGTGGAGAAAAGGGAATACTTCTGCACTGCTGGTGGGAATGCAAGCTAGTACATTCCTTTTGGAAAGAAGTTTGGAGAACATTCAAGGATCTAAAGGCAGACCTGCCTTTTGATCCTGCAATTCCTCTACTAGGTGCATATCCAGTTGACCAAAAATCACTTGGCCATAAAGATATTTGCACCAGATTGTTCACTGCAGCTCAATTCATAATTTCCGAGTCTTGGAAAAAGCCCAAGTGCCCATTGGCCCATGAATGGATTAATAAATTGTGGTATATGTATACCATGGAATACTATGCAGCATTAAAAAAGATGGAGACTTTACCTCTTTTGTGTTTACATGGATGGAACTGGAAGATATTCTTCTTAGTAAAGTATCTTAGGAATGGAAAAAAAATATCCAATGTACTCAGTACTATTATAAAACCAATTTATAATCACTCACACTTTCATATGAGAGATGAATCACAACTATAGCCCAGGATGAAGACAGGAAGGGGAGGAAGATGGGAAGGGAGAGGGGTGATTTGATAAAGGGAGGGGTAATGGTGGGACCACACCTATGGAGTATATTGCAAGGGTCCAAGTCAAATCTACAAATGTCTTAACATTGTGATTAAGTAAATGAGATGAAAGCTATGTTAATGTTAATTAGTAGGATATAAGCACTCCAATTTGTTCAAATAATCAACACATTGAATCCCGCAAAGGTATAAATGTATTCATGATCTATGAATATATAACTTAATAAAAAAAAACTGAGTAAAACAGATGCCCAGGGCCATTTTTTTTTCTTATTTAATCTTTTCTTTTTTATTAAATGATAGCTGTATACATTAATGCAAACATGAGGTACAGTGTAGTGTTTTCATATACAGTTTGAAATACTTTCATCAAGCTGGTTAACATAGACTTCATGTCATTTGCTTAGTCATTGTGTCAAAACATTTATATTCTAGTTCTAGAAAAGTTCACTTGTACCCTTGTTAGACAGACCATATAGGTGATCTTTCCAGTCACCCTCCCACCACCCAGCTGCCCTTCTCCCCTCCCCTCCCCCACCCACTCCCCATATTCTTGGATGCCAGGGCCATTGCCAGAACTCCACAAATGGGCGGTGGTCTCCTGAGTTCTCATCTTTAAAAATTCTATTCTATGTCTCTTGTCTCTTTCTTTATCGTCATTTCTAACTTTATATTCTTCAGTCAGTCACTGCCAATTCCACAAGCCTTAAAAAACCCTGCCCAACAACTATGTTGCTCAGGCTGGTCTCCAACGCATGGTCTTAAGCAATCCTCCTGCCTTGACCCCCGAAAATGCTGGGATTTTTTTTGTGTGTGTCTTTTTTTTTTTTTAAATTTACTGTTGGGGACTTACTGAGGGTACAAGAAACTAGGTTTCACTGATTGCATTTGTTAGGTAAAGTCCCTCTTACAATCATGTCTTGTCCCCCAAAGACCTTAAGACATTATTAAATCTCCATATTTATGAGAGAGAGAGAGAAAAGAGAGAAGAGAGGACAGAGATAGATGAGGAAACTGAGAAGGGGTTGGGAGTGCTAATGCACGGTGGTCAGATAGAGTTGAAGACTGAAGGAAATGAAATAGTTAAAGCTCTTGACCCTGGAGCCAGAGGGTTTTTGTTTCACATCTTGGGTTTGTGTGACCTGGGACAAATTATATTTCCTCTGCAAGTCTGTTTCTTTTTCTTGAGTGGAAGCAGGGGAATTCCCACTTTGTGAAGATGACATGGTGAGGAAATGAATTTTTTTGGTAGTGTGTTCAGCCCAGGACCTTGTACATGATGGTTTTAAAGGCCATTTTTGTGTGGCAGGCTGGGAAGAGACCCTTAAGTTTGGGGCTTGCTTCACCAGGGGCAGGAGATGGAAACTCATTTATTGGGTTCAGTGAAAGAAGGAGATAAGAGATGGGGAGATGGATGTTGGTGAGGAAAGAAAAAAGAGAGAAAGAGGGAGCAGTAGAGAATAGCACACATTAGCCAGATTAACTTCCCTTCATTATGGAGAAAGGGGGAAATGAGTTTTTCACGATGTCCTTTAGCGTCAACAACTCAGCAAAAAGAGGCTGTGATGCACTGGGCATTGAGCAAGTCTGGCTCCACCTCCCTCTCATTCCACATCTGCTGTTATTAAAAACCCTGGGTGAGAACGACAGGTTCCCCTGTTGGAACAGCAGAACCACGAAGTGATGTGGCCCTTCAGCCTGCTCCTCTGCTGGGGTGAGTGTGAAGCTGAATGGGGGGGCTGCAGGTTCTGGAGGAGGTCTGAATGAGGCACTGGGTTGGATGTTGCAAACACTTTCATTGGGGCCCCTTTGACACAATTCCATAAGCAGATTTTCTTTCTTTTTTTTCCTCTCTCTCTTTTTTTTGAGACTGAGTCTTACTCTTTTGTCCAGACTATGCTGTGGTGCCATCATAGCTCACTGCAGTCTCGAAATCCTGGGCTCAAGTGATCCTCCTGCCTCAGCTTCCCAAGTAGCCAAAATGCCCAGCTAATTCCTCTATTTTTAGTAGAGACAGGGTCTTGCTTTTGCTCAGGCTGGTCTCGTACTCCTGACCTCAAGCGATCCTCCTGCCTAAGTCTCCCAGAGTACTGGGATTACAGTTGTGTGCTACCATGCCTGTCCAGAGAAGAGATTTCCTGAGCACCTGCTGTGTGACCAGTGCTGTTCTAGGTAGGCACTGAGGATATAGCAATGGACAAACCGACAAGGTTTCTGTGCTTGTGAGGTTAGGATTAGGGCTAGGGGCAGACAGAGCAGAAGCCAGGGACTGTCACATCAGTTACCCAGTTAACATTGTCCTAAGTTCATTAAAGTCAGAATATCACAAAAGTTCCATGATATTGGGTTATCATTAGCCTCATATTTCAAAGATGAAAATGGAGGCAAAAGAGATAAAATAACTTGCCCAAGTCCATGTAGCCAATAAGGGGAAGAGCTAGGGTTTCAAACCAGGCCATCTGACTTGAGAATCTGTATGCCTTAATAGCATTACACTCTGTTGCACCAGATAATAAGCAGACAAATTTCTTGTGCAATATAGTGTAATGCTTATCTGTAGTGATAAGTGCTACAGAATAAGTTGTCATAGAATACGATTGGGGGTTAAGATGAAGGGGAAGTTAGAGAAGACTTCCATGGCCGTTTGCATCAAGACCTGAACTATGAGACAAAACCTTCCTGTCTACTCTCATTCTCTTTCTTTGGGCATCAGTTTGTCCTGGCCTTTATGATTCACGTTGCTGTTTTTTCTTCTACATCTTGTGACTTTAGATCATTCTTGTAAAACATAAGAATAGGGGAC
Organism: Otolemur garnettii; assembly: GCF_000181295.1. Taxonomy (NCBI): domain Eukaryota; kingdom Metazoa; phylum Chordata; class Mammalia; order Primates; family Galagidae; genus Otolemur; species Otolemur garnettii. Next base: position 5,717,248 of record NW_003852522.1, read on the forward strand.
ATTTTCTTAGTTTTAAGTCTGGCTCTCCTCTGCTGTTGCACATTCTCCTATCTTACTAAGAGGAAAACTGAGGCACAAAAAGATTAAATAAATTTTCCAAGGCCAAGCAATCATTAATTGGTAAAGCCAGATTTTTAAACTGACACGTTTTGACTCCAGAGCCTGCATAGTATACTGTGTGGGCTTTAAAGTAATTACCAAGCAAAAGAATTTTTGTTAGTGATAACAGATGGGAATTTGGGTCTAGGGGCTTTTTTTCCTTTGTTCTTAGAGACAGGGTCTTGCTCTGTCATCCACTCTGGAGTGTGGTCGTGTAGTCATAGCTCACAGCAGCCTTGAGCTCCTGGGCTCAAGCATTCTTTCCACCTCAGCCTCCCAAGTAGCTGGAATTGAAGGTGCCCACCAACACACCTGGCTGATTTTTAAAAAAACTTTTGTATAGATAGGGTCTTGCTCTGTTGCCCAGGCTGTTCTTAAACTCCCAGCCTCAAGTGATCCTCCTGCCTTGGCCTCTGAAAATGCTGGGATCACAGGCATGGTCACCACACTCAGTCACTGTGGAAGCTGTTGATTGGCAGGCTGTCTTAGAAGAAATGGTTGGCTCATGGACGTCAAATACAGGGGTGCAAAGTAGTCATTTTGGGGCACTGGCACTGGTGTTAACCATTAGCAACCCTTATTCTACCCTGAAGCTAATCAGCAAAAAGTTGTGAAGATGATATTGGTGATACTGGTGATGCTGATGATGCTGGTGATGCTGATGATGATGGAGACCCTGATGGTGTGGTGCCGGGAAGCTGCATGCTGCAGGGCTGCCCTGTTTTTCAAACACTTAAAGATCCAATCACCTGCCCTCTCAGGAAATTTAAATGTCACAGATATACTGTACATCTATATATGTTACATATAGATATCCACATGTGTCTTAAACATAAAAAAGTAAGACATTTAAAAAAAAATCTCTTCTTAAAAGGCGAGTTTGCCTTCCTTGGAGGACACAGCACCCCTTTTAAAAATGCACACTTTATGCTGTACGCATTGGCTCATGCCTGTAATCCCAGCACTCTGGGAGGCCTAGACAGGTGGGTTGCTGGAGATCAGGAGTAGAAGACCAGCTTGAATAAGAGTGAGACACTGCTTCTAAAAACTAGCTAGGTGTTGTAGTGGGTGCCTGCAGTCCCAACTACTTGGGAGGCTGAGGCAAGAGGATCACTTGAGCCTAGGAGTTGGAGGTTGCTATGAGCTATGAGGTCACGGCACTCTACTGAGGGCAACAAAGTGAGACTCTGTCTCAAAAAAAAAAAAAAAAAGAATACACACTTCAATGTATATGTGTGTATATATATATATATATATTTTTTCCTTTTTCTTATTGTTGAGACAGAGTCTCACTATATTGCCCTTGGTAGAGTGCTGTGGCATCCCAGCTCACAGCAACCTCAAGCTGTTGGGCTTAAATGATTCTTTTGCCTCAGCCTCCAAGTAGCTGAGACTACAGGCGCCTGCCACAACGCCCAGCTATTTTTGTTGTTGTTGTTGAAGTTGTCATTGTTTTAGCAGGTGTGGGTGGGTTCAAACCCACTAGCCCTGGTGTATGTGGCTGGCACCCTAACTACTGAGCTACAGGTGCTGAACCTTCAATGTATATTTTTGAAAAAAAAAAGCTGGGACTATTTTTGTAACTGAAAAGACAACAGAGATAAAGACAAACATGATGAAAAACAAAAACAAATTGTAGAAAATCAAGAAGGGTCACTAGCAAGATCACATGAAATAAGAGTTTGTCTCTCAGCTAGTTGGGTTTCTCATCTAGTCTCATCCTCTGTGAGGCCAACCCAGAAGTGATTCTTCAGGTTGAGATCAAAAGTGTTTTTCTTTTCTTGGTGGTTCATGGTGCTTTTTTCCCCCGTCTTCACAGGGTGTTGTGGTATATACAGCTGGAAAATGCACGTAGTATCCACAGTGGCTACAACAACAGGGGGTAAGTTCACTGTGAGGATCTGAGGATCCATGTGCCTGATGTGATGACGTTTCCCTGGGGAGAAAAGCTCTTCTGTCTGAATGCTCTGATAGCTCACTTGGATGCTTGCTGGGAGATGTTTAGTGGCAGAGCAAGAGTTAACACGCAGGAGTCCTGATTTCCAATCTAGGCTCTTTTCTTTGTACTTTGGAATTGCTGTGTGTTCTTAGCAAGTAGCTAATCTTTCTGATCTTCAGTTTCCTCTGCTATGAAACACAGATAACAATGGTTCCTATCCCACAAGGGTGTTGTGAAGCTTTAATTCAAAAAGGTAACTTTGTAAACTGCCTTATTTGTACCTGGTGTGAGTTTTGTAAATAATAGTGTGAAAGGATTAGGGATGGAAGTTACTCATACTACAATTCCATGTGGAAAAAAACCCCAAGGGGCTCCTTCATGTTTTATTCATTTATTTATTTATTTTGAGACAGAGTGTCACTATATTGCCCTTGGTAGAGTGCTGTGGAGCCACAGCCTACAGCAACCTCAAACTCTTGTGCTTAATTGAGGCAATTCTATTGCCTCAGCCTCCCGAATACCTGGGACTATAGGCACCTGCCACAACACCCAGCTATTTATTTTGCTGCATTTGTTGTTGTTTTAGCTGGTCCAGGCCTGGTTCAAACCCAAAACTCTCGGTGTATGTGGCTGGTGCCCTGCCGACTGAGCTACGGGCGCTGCCTTATTATTTTTTTAAATGTTGTATGTTGTTTATTTTTGTAGTTAAAACAGAGCCAGTGAATGGCAGTGAAACAACTTCAACATCAGCAGACGGGTCTTTAGACAATTTCTCAGGAGATTTTCAGAGTAAGCATTTTCCTAGTTTATTTGAATACAAAAATATATCTCTCTGTGTATATATGTATGTAGGTACATATATATAAAACTTTGCTGAAATACACATATTACCAATTCTGATGTTTTTATTCAGTGTGATAAAGCTGACAATGTTGGTATTCAATAACGGCGATAAAAGAGATTTTATTCTTCTCCTTTCTTCTACTAACTTATCTTTATTATGCTATTGGTGACCCCTTACCATTCTCTTTAATTTATATCATTTTTTCCAATCATGTGAATCTTAGTAGACAAAACGTGGCTTCTTATGTTGTATATCCCCTAAGTAGACTAATTAAGCCATTCTCCTAAGTAACTGTCATGTCAACTGCAGATCCACATTAAGTAGGCTCTTAAAGCAGCATTAGGGTCTTAGTTTTTCTTATAAAATATTTTTATTATGGAAGTAACAGAATCCACATTATAGCCTATATAGCAAATAGAGGGAGCAGTCATCTACAATTTTACCACTCATGTGCATCTATTCTTAGTTTTGGGGGTACATTTCTTTTCTTTTCAAATTTTTGAGAAATTTATTTCAGAATATTACAGGGGTACACATATTTTGCTTACATAATTTGATTTTGTACACTTTAAGTTATAAGTGTGCTTTCATTCAGAATATGTGCATTGCACTGATTAGAGTGAATTTACTCTACCTTTTCTCTTTCCTCCCTTTAGATTTTTTTTTTATTATTTTAAAATTAAAATCCTAACTGTATACATTTATGGGGTACAATGTGATGATTTGATATACCGTGTGGAATGCTTAAATCAAACTGATTAACATAACCATCACCTCACTTATTTGTTTTTTGTGGTAAGACATTTAAAATTTACTCTTAGTTATTTTGAAATATGCCCTTGCATTGTGCACATTAGGTGAGATCCCACCAAATGCCCTCCCTCCTCCCACCAATAATCTTCCCCTTTCCCCTCCCCTCTTTCTCCTCTCCATTCTCTTTTGCTAGACTATATTTGTATTTTATCATTCACATGGGTGTATAAGTGTTTATATATTGGTTCCATAATAGTATTGAGTACATTGGATCCTTTTTTTCCATTCTTAAGATACTTTACTATGAAGAATGTGTTCCAATTCCATTCAGTTAAACATAAAAGATGTGAAGTCTCCCTCTTTCTATGGCTGAATAGTACTCTATGGTGTACATATACCAGAATTTGTTAATCCATTCATGGGTTGATGTGCATTTGGGTTGCTTTCATGACTTGGCAATTATGAATTCGGCTGCAATAAATATTCTAGTGCAGATGTCTTTGTGGTAATATGATTTTTCTTCTTCTGGGTAGATACCTAGTAATGGAATTGCAGGATCAAATGGAATGTTAACTTTTAGTTCTTTGAAGATTCTCCATACTTCTTTCCAGAAAGGTTGTATTAGTTTACAATCCCACTAGCTGTGTATAAGTATTCCCTTCTTGCCACATCCACACCAACATCGTAGTTTTGGGATTTTGTGACATAGCTAATCTTACTGGAGTTAGGTGATATCTCAGAATGGTTTTGATTTGCATTTCTCTGATTAAAGATGATGAGCATCATTTTTTCATGTGTTGGCCATTTGTCTGTCATCTTCAGAGAAGTTTCTGTTGAAGTCTCTTGCCCACAAACAAACCTGTTGTTTGCTCTTTTTTAATTAATTAATTTGAATTCTGTGTAGATTCCAGTTATGAGACCTTTGTTGGAATTATGCAAAAATATCCCATTCTGAAGGCTATCTTTTTGCTTTGGTTGTAATTTCCTTAGCTTGCACAAGCTTTTTAGCTTGATCAAATCCCACTAATGTATTTTTGGTGTTGCTTCAATTGTCAAGGGGATCCTCCTCATAAAATGTTTTCCCAGGCTAATATTTTCAAGTGTTTTCTCTGCACTTTCTAGAATTTTTAGTTTCACGTCTTAAATTTAAATCTTTTATCCAGCAAGGATCAATTTTTGTTAGTGGTGAGAGGTGTGGGTCCAGTTTCAGTGTTCTATATGTGGCTAACCAGTTCTCCTAAAGATTATTATCTTCTATAAAAACTCCTACTGGATTGAGGGAGAAAGATATCTTCAGTTCTTACATCTTCATTTCCTGGTTCAAACAGTCTCATTTGGGCAACTCAGTCTGTCTTATGTGGAAAGTTAATTCTTGGAACTTTTTCACCCATTCCTCGCTGGTCCCCAAGACGACATCTGGATGTTTGGCGTGAGAGAGTGTTTATGGGATCTTGTGGCTGTGACTTATGAAGCTGGGTTCTGAACAGGGTGTCTTACACCCTGTAAAGGTGGCAGTGGTCTCACCTATCCATCTAGCAACCCTCTCAGAAGCTGTGTCTCCCAGGGGTCCATGTAGGAAGCCCTGCTTCCCATGTTCACCCCATCCTCTCATGAAGTTTCAATATCACAGATATACTGCATGTGTTTATATACATAAATACTATATATGTTTATATGTTATATATGAATACCTACATGTGTTTCATGTATAAAAGCGTAAGACTTCAAAAAAATCTTTTCCTGAGATGCAAGCTTGGCTCCCTCGAGGAAGGTATCACTCCTTTGGAGAATGCACACTTTCATACCTTGTTGATTGGCAATTTTACACAGAATCTATCCATGTTGCCAGATAACTAATGACTGGTTAGCAATGTGTTAATGGATGTTTTTGAAAAAATAAAAAAAAGCTGATACTATTGCAGTAGAACCTTTGTGAGTTGACCATCTAAGTGACGGTAACAAAGTGGTCAACATACGTTGGAACTAGGCCTACCATACGGATACGTACACGGGCAGCCCGCGTGGTCTGTGAAAATTAGGTCAACTTAAAGACGGTGGTCAGTGGAGGGAGGTGGTCAGCTGTGGAGATTCTACTGTATTTTGCAAATGAAAGGAAAAAGAAGATAAAGATGAACAAAATGAGAAGCATCCACACAAATGAGCCTTGTTGCCCCACTTCCCGGCCTTGTCTCTTTGCTGATTACCAGGCTCTGCTCCCACGCAGGTTGCACGCATGCGCACGTCGCGCATGTCGGGCACATCACACGCTTCACGGTGGGTGCGGCCACTGTGGAAGGAGGGCTTCTCGCACAGCCTCAGAGGCCCCACCTGCCCTTTATTGGGAGAAATAACCTCCAGCCTTCCTGCCGCTGAGAGTTTATCCTTTCCTATCTGGAAGTTTCTTTTTTTTTTTTTTTTT
>NW_003852522.1:5723572-5724017 GCF_000181295.1 Otolemur garnettii
AGTTTCTGAGGTGACCCAGCTCCACCCAGATTTAGCTCTGTGGTGAGGTGGTTGAGAAGCAAGAAGCCGCTGCTCATTGACCCCCGCAGCTTTCTCCTCCCACGTGGTCGTTGGTGTTTTCTCAGATATCGCATCCTGAGTCCTCTCTATCCCACGGCGCTGGGAACACTCTGCCTTCCTGTCCTCCAAGCTTGGCTCTTGAAATAAACATTAATAGCATCTTTCAGTATCTTTTTATTTTTCACAAGTCTTTGCTTTCAAGATTACTGTCTTGCTGAGAACTTGAGAATCTAGTTTGGTGATTAAAACACGAACATTACTGTTTTGCTTTCATTGTGTGTTTTCACAGCTGAAATGTCTTCATTCTTCCTGAATGTGATGAAATCCTTTGGCAGAATGTTTAGGGGCGGTCACATCCATATGAGTGGTAAAAAGAAAATCACAT
>NW_003852522.1:5724171-5743704 GCF_000181295.1 Otolemur garnettii
TAAAAGAAGAAATACGTGCCACACAGCGTGAGAAATGTCCTGGTGGAGGTGTGGACAAGGAATTCATAAATGGAAATTCAAAAAGGTTAATATTTGAGAAAAATTTGTAACTATCAGGATTAAAAATTGCAAAAACAGGTTTTCCCACTTACTGAGGGTTCATTCATTGAATTATACAAGGGCCATTTTCTACACATACTACAACTAATAAAATACTATAAAAATGCCACACCACCTGCTCATCCAGAAAGCTATTCCAAGGACATGTCCATATAACATACAGAGAGGTATCTCCCTGCACATCGAAGGACAGGCAGGATAATGCATAGAGCTCTCCAGGTAATAAAGTGGGATGAACTAAATGCTCATCTATATGAGGGGCTAGTTAGATATATCATTGAGTTGGTTGCAGTGACTCTTGCTGTGTAACCGTCAGTCACTTTATAAAAATAAGTTGCTTCATAAAAAATGTCTAATTCTTGTTCATTTGGGAGTTCGGTGCAAATGTTTCTGGCTCATGGGTGGCTCTCCTCCAAGCCAAGAATCCAAGGTATATTGGAGTTTCAGAGTCTTCTGCAGACAGTGGCATAAGAGGTAAGAGACAAGGGAGAAGGTGCATGTATTTTTATAAAAACTCATATCTAGTACCAACATCTGTCACCTCCACTCGTGCTCACATGACCATACCTGGAGCAATGAGTCCTAGGAAATGTAGTCCATGAGTGGGTGGATGCCACTAGGAGTAGATGGAGAAGAAGTATAGATTAGTGTTTTGGTTTGGTATTTGGCTGGCTAGGTATCATTGGCACAAATCTAGTCCCATGATGGATACAATGGAATATAATGCAGCTGTAGAAAAGCATGAGGTAGGTTTACATAAATGGACTTGGAAAGATGCCCCCAAACATTTTCTTTTTATTATAGAACTATTTAAATATCCAAAGGCAGAGAAAATACTACAATTACCACCCCCACCCAGTTTATTCCTCAACCAGTTATAAAACGTGATACTTTTGCTGTCTTGATTCTGCAAGACACACCGAGTCGACAAGTAAGTAGCAGAGAACACCTTGATCAACAGGACTGTCTGTGAGGTGGGAACTTTCTAGATGGACACTGACCAATATAGTAGCTGTCTTTTTTTTTTATGTGCTATTGTAACAATATCTAAAACAGGGTACTTTATAAAGGCATTTATTTGCTCATAGTTCTGGAGGTTGGGAAGCCCAAGAGCGTGGTGCTGGCATCTGGCAAGGGTTTTCTTGTCAGATGTGTCATCCCATGGCAGAAGGTGGAAGGAGGAAAGGCAGGAGAGGGTATGTGAGAAAGCCAGAAAAAAAGAACCATATTCACTGGTATGATAGACACACGGCCACGATGATGACATTAATCCATTCATGAGGGCTCTTCCCTTTTGATCTAATCATATTTTAGGTCTCATCTCTCAACACTGCTGTATTAGGATGCAGCCTTTTCTTTCTTTTTTTTTTTTTTTTTTTGAGACAGAGCCTCAAGCCGTCACCCTGAGTAGAGTGCCATGGCATCACAGCTCACAGCAACCTCCAACTCCTGGGCTCAAGCAATTCTCCTGCCTCCACCTCCCGAGTACCTGGGACTACAGGTGCCTGCTACACCTGTAGTCTAGAGTAGTGTACAAATCAGATATGGGTGAGACTCGAGGCATAATTCATTCTGAGGCAAACCCCTCTCCAACTGTAAGCCTATGATATTAACAAGTTATGTGCTTCCAAACAATGTTGGGATAGGCATAGAATAGACATTTCCATGTAAAAAGGGTTAGTTCTTTTTTAGAAGCAGAGCCTGAAATAAGGATACTTTTCTTTTTCATGAAAAAATTTGTACTGTATTTATTCTTTCTAAAAAATTTTATTTCTAATTGAAAAACCACACACAAAAATGATATGTATGTGTGGTGATGGATATGTTCATTAGCTTGATTTAATCACACATTGTATACATATATCAAAACAAACCATTATACCTCTTAGACATATACAATTAATATTTGAGATGAGGATTTTTGAGTGAGTCAAAGGCCCTGCAAGGTGGCACTTTTGGCTCAGTGGGTAGGGTGCTGGCTCCATATACCAAAGGTGGTGGGTTTGAGCCGGGCCTCAGCCAAACTGCAACAACAACAACAAAAATAGCCGGGTGTTGTTGCGGGCGCCTGTAGTCCCAGCTACTTGGGAGGCTGAGACAAGTGAATTGCCTAAGCCCAGGACTTGGAGGTTGCTGTGAGCTGTGATGTCACGGCACTCTACCAAGGGTGATAAAGTGAGACTCTGTCTCTAAAAAGAAAAAAAGAAAAGAAAATAAAGGGCCCTGCAGAGACACCTGCAGGGTGTCCAGCCAGTGGGGCCTACTGAGTGAGGAAATGGCTTGTGACTGCATTCCCAGGAGATCTGACAACTTCTCTTTCCTCTGCTTGCTGATTTCTACCTGCAGTCGAGGTGGTAGAGCATTTCTGGTAAGAGACTTCTTTGAACAGGAGGGAATTAGACCTTGGGCTCATGCCTCCATGTCTCAGCTTGCTGTCTGACTCACAAGCCTTGCAGTGGGGGACTTATGAGAATTTGACTGCACAGTGGTACTGTTGAAGCTCATGTTTCCTTCCTGGGCTTTTGGGATTCTTGGTACCAGTATTTGCCATGATGATCTCAGGTCTTTTCAGTTAGTTGCATAGGACCTCAGTTTCCATAGAAATGATAAGAGATCTAAGGATTTAGTGAGATAAAACACAGGTAATACCTGGACTGGTCCTTGGAATATAGTTAAGTGGTTGCTAATGTTAACATCATCCTTCCCCCCTCTTCTCCTCCTCCCCTTTCTTCACTCCCTCCTTCTCCTCCTTTGCCTTTAGGATATTAAAAAAAAAAAACAACTATGGTTTCTGGCCAGGCACCATGACTCATGCATGTAATGCCAACAGTTGGGAGGCTGAGGTGGGAGGATCTCTGGAGCCCAGGAGGTCATGACAGGTCTGGGCAATATAGTGAGCCTTCATCTCTCTAAAACAAACAAACAACAAGAAAAATTAGCTGGGCAGGTGGTACATGCCTGTAGTCCCAGCTACTTGGGAGACTGAGGCAGGAGGATCATTTGAGCCCAGGACTTAGAGGTTGCAGTGAGCTATGATGATGCCATTGCACTCCAGCCTGGGCAACACAGGTACCCTATGATACAAGAAGACTGAATCTAAAAAGGGGAAGGGATTTGAAAAACTTACTGCTTTTGACCAACCCTCCCAATGCTTTATTTGCTCTGTATTATAACAGAGCACACCTATAAAGTATGGTGAACAAAGGTACAGAAAAAAGTGGCATAATTTTAAATGTTTCTTCATCCCAGATGTGTATGCTTGTTGCTTTCCCCCCCCAGAATTGGATTTGATAACATACTTATTGTTTTCTTATAAACTTATTGTTTATGTATGATAAACTTTAGACTTACCCCAACTTACTTTTCTTCTGAAAATTATTTAGGTTCTATTAATATTATTGTATCTCTTTAGATGTGAGATGTCAATTGTGGGGATTTTTTTAAAGATGGTTTTATTGAGATGGTTTGGAAAACTTCCTTGAGGAAGTGGTTCAGTGGACACACAAGGATGGATGGATTGATGTTATCCAGCAAAGGGAGCATGGTGGGAGAGGGTGTGTATGCTTAGCAAACATACACATCTGGGGCGAAGCAACATTTAAAATTATGGGTGTGAGCTTGGAGAGAGTTTGGAGAACTGATTGAAGGTGACCGTGGACAGGGCAGCGAATGAGTGGGGCAGGTGGGCAGGTAGGCAGGTGACTGTCATGTAGGGCGGGCTGTTGATCAGGTTTGGGGTGATTTTTGAGTCTTGAGGGATTGGCCAGGAGGAAGAGGGTGTTGGGAAGTTCACAGCATCAAGAGACCACACTAGTAAATTACTGGAAATCTGCAAAGAGAAAGGTTGCCTCTGCAGATGAAAGAGGAAGCTGGCAGTGAGGAGAGAGATACCATCTGAGGCCTCATGCAGGGAAGAGAAATAAACAAAGCACATCAGAGGAGGGAAGAGCCTGGATCTCAAAACCAGCATGACAAAAACCAGAGTGGAAAACATCGTGAGGACAACAATGATGACGATGATTAATAATAATGATAATAATAATGATCTATCCTTTCTAATTTTTTTTTTTTTTGCCATATACGGTGTGATTTCATTGATATGATATCTCTAGAATAAGCAAATTCACAGAGACAAAAAGTCAATTAGGGATTACCCGAGGCTGAGGAGAGTGGGAATGGTGGGTGGGGGTGATTGCTTTTTATTTATTTATTTATTTTATTAAGTCAAGGACAGATAGATCATGAATACATTCATGCATATGTGGGGTACAATGTGCTGATTTTTTTTAATACAATCTACCATGGTTACCAATCATCATAGCTTTCACCTTGTTTACTTGATTATTGTGCCAAAACATCTGTTCTACACTTCACAGATTTGACTTGTACCCTTGTCATATGCTCCATAGGTGTGGTCCCGCCTTTTACCCTCCCTCTGTCAAACCTCCGCCCTGCCCTCCTTTCCCACTCCATTTCTCTCCTTCATCCTGGGCTATAGTTGTGTTCATAAGAAGGTGTGAGTAAATATAAGTTGGTTTCATAGAAGTATTGAGTACATTGGATACTTTTTCCTTCATTCTTGAGACATTTTACTCAGGAGAATATGTTCCAGATCCCTCCATGTAAACATAAAAGAGGTAAAGGCTTCACCTTTTTTTAAGGCTGCATAGTATTCCGTGGTATATATATACCACAATTTATTAATCTATTCTTGGGTTGATGGGCACTTGGGCATCTTCCATGACTTGGTAATTATGAATTGAGTTGCCATGAATAATCTGGTGCAAATATTCTTTTTTGAAAAGTGATTTTTTGTCTTTTGGATATACTCCTAGTAGAGGAATTGCAGGATCCAATGGCAGGTCAATTTTTAGATCCCTGAGTGTTCTCCAAACTTCTTTCCAAAAGGAACGTACTAGCTTGCATTCCCACCAGCAGTGCAAAAGTGTTTCCTTTTCTCCACATCCACGCCAACACCTGTAGTTTTGGGATTTTGTTATGTGGGCTACTCTTACTGGAGTTAGATGGTATCTCACAGTGGTTTTGGTTTGCATTTCTCTGATGATTAAAGAAGACGAGCATTTTTTCATGTGTCTGTATACCATGCACCTGTCTTCTTCGGAGAAGCTTCTGTTCAGGTCTCTTGCCCATAGTGAAATGGGATCACTTGTTCTTTTCTTATTAATAAGTTTGAGTTCTCTGTGGATTCTGGTTATCAAACCTTTGTCAGAAACGTAACCTGCAAATATTCTCTCCCATTCTGAGGGTGGTCTACTTGCTTTACTTACTGTGTTCTTGGCAGTGCAGAAGCTTTTTAGTTTGATCAAATCCCAGTAATGTATTTTTGGTGTTGCTTTAATTGCCCTGGGGGTCTTCCTCATAAAGTTTTCTCTCAGACCAATTTCTTCAAGTGTTTCTCCTGCACTCTTTCTAAGAATCTTTATGATTTCATGTCTTAGGTTCAAGTCTTTTATCCAGTGAGAGTCAGTTTTTGTTAGAGGTGAAAGGTGTGGGTCCAGTTTCAGTCTTCTATAAGTTGCCAGCCAATTCACCTGGCACCGTTTGTTAAATAGGGAGTCTTTACCCCACGTCCTTTCTATTTTTTACCTGGTACTTTATAAGGAGTTTCTCCGTCCTACCAGTTAACACTGGCACTATTATTGTTTCCTTTCTTTTCAGACCTTACATTCAATCCATTGGCAAATCTTGTCAGTATCATTTAAAGAATAAATCCAGAAACTCATGCCTTCCTCTGCCTGCCCCTGGGTTGCATCTACCACCAACGTTCACCTGGGCAAGTGCAGTTGACTTCCTCTGGTCACTTTGCTTCTGCCCTCCTGCAGTTCATCTTCTGACCAGCAAAGAGAAGGATCGTGTTAAGACCTAAACCATGCCAGACCCTTCCTCTGCTCAAAACCCTCTCTCTCTCTGACAACAGCTCAAGTTCCACTATTCACAACAGCCGAGATGTGGAATCGACCTACGTATCCATCAGCAGATGGGTGGATAAACACAGTGCAATCGGCAGGCACAATGGAATGTTACTTGGGCATAAAAAAGAATGAAAAATTGTCATTTGCAACAACATGGCAGGAACTAGAGGATGATATATAAAGTGAAATAGACCAGGCACAATGTTTGAAAGACAAACATTGCCTATTCTCACTCCCAGTAGGAGCAAAAAAATGTTTATATCGGGGGGAGAGCAGAGCAGTAGAATGATGGTTGTCAGAGGCTGGCGAGGGTGTGTGGAGGGATGAAGAAAGGCTAATTAAGGGTGACAAATATACAGTCAGCTGCAAGGAATAAGTTCTAAAATTTCATGGCACAGTAGGGTGACGACTGTTCACAACACATCATATATTTCAAATCTGCTAGAAAAGAGGACGTGTAATGTTCACAACCCAGAAATGATAAGTGCTTGAGGTCAGCACCACGGAAGTCAGGGGGATGGTCGGAGGGGGGTGGGGACATGGTTTGGGGATGATTAAAGCCCATTACATTTATTGTGTGCTTTATTTCTATTATTATTACGTTATAATTTATAATGAAATAATTACATGAGTCACCATAAAGTAGAAGCAGTGGGAGCCCTGAGCTTGTTTTCCTGCAACTATACAGTCCCATCTTGGGATGTTAGGAGACAGTGACACCCAAAGTGTGTGGCTTGTGTCCTCAGCTCCACTGAGATCTTCAGGCACTAGGTCTCATTTGGAGACCTCTCCCATGCACAGCTTATGCTCCTGTGAGAACTGTTGCCCCCATTGATGTGATGGGGGTGGAGTTCAGGTGGAGCTCAGGCAGGGCTGCGAGCACTGGGGAGCAGCTGTAGATACAGATGAAACTTCAAAACTTTGCTTGCTAGCTGGCTTAGGTCACCTCCTGCTGTGTGGCCTGGTTCCTCACAGGCCACGGACACACACGGGTCCATGCCTGGGCTTTGGGGACTGCAGATGGAGGTAATGAGTAACTGAAATTCCCTCACTTGATTATTACAATTTTTTTTTTTATTTTTGGGGATTCATTGATGGTACAAAGTTCCAGGTTACACTAATTGCATTTGTTAAGCAAAGTCCCTCTTATAAATGTGTTTCAAATTGTTGCATCAAGATAGCACATGTATCCCATAAATATGTACAAATATGGGGTATAACATCAATAAGAGAGAGCTTGAGTCTTACTGTGGTCTAGCAGACCCTCTATGATTCACCTCCCTTACATCTCCTCCCCCTCCCTCACACTCTCTGGTCCAATACATGAATCTCTTTGTTAGGGCCTTTGTGCTGGCTGTTCTCTCTGCTTTAGATTACCTCTTTGCTTACTACTCCACTCCCTTCAGTCTTGACTCACAAATTACCTTCTGCCTGATGCCCTTGCTGGCTGTGCTGTTTGAATCTGTACCTTTCCCCACTTTCCCGCTCCCCCCATTCCCTACCCCCTTTAACTTTTTTCTCTACCTTTGGGTGTAACCTGACACACTAATAAAATTTATTAACTTCTTCATTGTCTCACCCATACCAACCCTCCATTCCTTGTCCACTTAGAGCAAAACTCCAGAAGAGGAGAGATTTTCTTTCATTCCACACATTTTTATCAAGCACCTACTATCAGTTTCAGTCACTATTCTACACAGCGGCAAATAAGAAGACACAAATCACTGCTTGCTGAGAGCTAATAGACAATCAGAGTGAATGGCTTGAAACAACAAACTACAAAATTTTTTTACATAGAATCATCTTAGAAATTTCCTGGAAATGTATTCCATTTCCAGCCATAATTATTGCCTTTCCTGCAACAGTAAAGCCATATACTTTGGATATTTTTTAGGAATTAAATTTTTTATTTTTAATTTTTATGGGTATATATTAGTTGTATACATTTATGGGGCTGCATAGGATATTTTGATGTAAGTATACAATGTGTAATGATCAAATCAGCATAGTTAGGTTATTCATCACCACAAGCATCTATCATTTCCTTGTATAGATACAAGAGCTTTCTAATTTTACTCTTTTAGTTATCTTAAAATATACAATAAATTATGGTTAACTATAGTTGCTTTACTGTGCTACTGAACATTAGATCTTATTTCTCCTGTGTAACTGTACTTTTGTATCCATTGATCATTCCCTATTGAGTACTCTCTTTCCCAGCTCCCGGTAACCATCGTTTTACTTGCTATCACTATGAGATCACTTAAAAAAAAAAAAAAGAGAGAGACAAGGTCCCACTCTGTTGCCCAGGCTGGAGTGTAGTGGTGTGATCACAGTTCACTGAAACCTACAATTTCTGGACTCAAGTGATATCGCTGCCTCAGCATCCTGAGTACCTGGAACTATAGATGTGTACTACAATGCCCAGCTAGTTTTTAAACTATTCGTAGAGATGGGGTCTCCCTCTGTTGCCCAGGTTGGTCTCAAAATTCCTGGCCTCAAGTAATCCTCCCACCTTGGCCTCCCAATGTGCTGGGATGATAGGTGTGAACCATTGCGTTCAGCCCAGAGTTCAATTTATTTTCCTCCCACACATGAATGGGAACATGTGCTGTTTGTGTTTCTGTGCCTGGCTTTTTTTGACTAATATAATGTACTCCAGTTCCATCCATGATGTTGCAAATGACAGAATCTTGTTCTTTCCAATGGCCAACTGGTACTCTGCTGTGTATATGTACATTTTCTTTATTCGCTCATCCATGGATGAGCACTCAGGTTGATTCTCTATCTTGCATGGCACTTTGGATTTTGAAAGGCTAGCTGTGTGTCCTTGGGAAAGTCGCTTAACCTTTTTGAGCCTCAGCTCTTCACATCTGGATCTCTTCACCTGAGATCTGGAGGGACCAGGCATCCAAACCACATCACTTAGCTTCTTGGTACTATGGAAATCCTTGGTGTCCCTTCACTTGTGGGCACATCACCCCAATTCTGCCTCTGTCACTGCCTGGTGCTCCCCTGGTGGCCATCTCTTTGTCTCCTCTTCATAGAAGGACACCAGTTATACTAGATGTGCTACTTCATCTTAACTTATACCTTAATTACATCTGAAAGACCCTACTTGCAAGTTAGATTCCATTCACAGGTAGCAGGTCTAGGACTTTAACATATCTTTTGGTGGGGACATAATTCAACCCATAGCCGTTTTTTAGGCTGGGTTCTATTGCAGCATCACTCTGATTCCCTAATCTTGTCCCAATTCTCCCTTCTATGCTGCCTAGATGTGAATGAGTGTGCTGACACCACTGCATGCCCAGCTTACGCCACCTGCAACAACACCATGGAGAGTTACTATTGCACTTGCAAAAACGGCTTCCTGTCCAGCAATGGACAGAGTCATTTCAAAGGTCCAGGAATAAAATGCACAGGTGAGTTCACATCCCCCTCAAAATTCTGCAGTGTTTCATAGGAAAATCAGGTGGAAGCTGAAGACATAGCTGCTTCCCCCTGCCCCAAACATGATTCCTGTCCCCTTCCCTTCCCTCCCTCCCTTCTCTTCTTCCTTTTTTTATCCTTTCCCTCTCCTTTTCTCTCTCTTCCTCTTTTTTCCCTTTTATTTATTTTTCTGATTATGAAAATATAAAAGTTCACTGTAAAAGTCTGTGGATGTTTGGAATTCCTCACAATGTGGCAGCTGGATTCTAAGGACAAGCATATCAAGAGACATGGTGGAATCACACAATATTTTAATGGCCTAGCATAGTGTTTTTCTGGCTGAGTGTCACTTCCATCATAGTCACAGGCATGCTCAGATTCCAGAGCAGAGGGGACATACTCCCCATCACTTGATGAAAGGAGCACCAAAGTCAGTGGAATGGAGAGCATCTGGATGGAACATATTGCTTCAGCTACTTTTGGAAAATAGCAGCCTGCTGCCCAGGATGAGGTAACGTTGTAATTTCAACTCTTTCTCTATCCAGATATTGATGAGTGTTCTCAAAGTTCCCCCAAATGTGGTCCAAACTCAGTCTGCAGAAACATGCTGGGGAGATACAAATGTAGCTGTTTTCTTGGTTTCTCTTCTCCCACGGGAAATGACTGGACCCCAGAAAAGCCAGGCAGTTTTGCCTGCACAGGTAATGCTCTTGGGCTCTCCAACAGGGGCCTTGGTGGACATCTACCCCTGGGTTGAGTTGATGTGTTTCTGGACTGAGACACTGATCTCTTGTGCACCCACCCTATTCCACTGCATCTCAGACGTTGACGAGTGTCTCTCCAGCGGGGTCTGCCCTGAGCATTCTGACTGTGTCAACTCCATGGGAAGCTACAGTTGCAGCTGCCAAGTTGGATTCATCTCTAGCAATTCTACCTGTGAAGGTATAAATGACCAACTTTTTATTATTTACCTGCCTAATTAATTATGGATCACATCATTAGAAGACCATATGAAGAAAATATTTTCTCATTTTATTTTATTGTTTTTTGAGACAGGATCTCACTCTATTGCCTGAGTTAAAGTGCTAGAGTTAAGCACCATCTAGGAACCTAGAGTTAGGTGCCATCATAGCTTACAGCAACCTCAAATGCCTGGGTTAAGTGATATGCCAGCCTTAGCCTCCCAAGCAGCTGGGATCCCACCATGCCCAGCAAGTTTAAAATTTTTTTGTTTTGAGATGGGATATTGCTATGTTGCCCAGGCCTGTCTCAAACTTCTAGCCTCAAATAATCCTCTTACCATGGCCTCCCAAACTACTAGACAAGCGTGAGCCACTATGTACAGCTTAGATTTTCTTGTTTTAGGGATGAGAAAATTTGGCCTCAAAGAGGTCAAGTGATTTTCTCAAGGATATGCAACTACTATGTGGAAGAGCTGGGATTTGAATTCCTGTGAAGACAGGCTGCGTTTGCGTGTAAGAGGGAGCTCTATCATTGAGCAAATCAATGGGCTTGCTGCCTGGTGTGCATAGAAGCCAATACCATGGCACCAGAGTTAAAGAAAATGAAGAAAAGCTTTATTGCAAGTTGACTGGTGACTGGAAAGGAGACAGGAGTAATGCTGAAATCTGTCTCCTGGAGCTGGGGTGGGTCAAGTTTTATAAGCAAAATGTAATGATCTATCTCATCTTACAATGAGGTGAAACCAGGAAGCATATGATTGGATCATATTGTAGGATGAGGCCAGGGCTAGATCTTATTGGATCCTAGATCCTGCCATCTTAATTTAGTCTCTGCACCTGTGTTACCCCCACCATTGCATGCTTCGTTCAGCTGGCAGTGACCTTTAACCTGGGTGTACATGGAAACTGAAAGACAGCTCATAATTTTGTTACATAAAGGTTAAGCCACAGTGATTTTTCTCACCAGGACATAATGGCAGATGTGGCAATGTCTATTGTATGCAATCTACATTCCAAGGTGTGGATTCAAGAGGAATGGACTATGACCATTTTTGCAATCTCTGTTAATTATATTTTGAAACTATTTGCCACCCTTCTGCTTACATATCATTGTCCAGAATTTATATACTTAACTGTAAGCAGGGACAGGGAAATGTGCCTCAGAGTGTGCCCGGAGAGAAGGGGAGAACATAGATACTGGGGTGCACAGAAAGAAAGTTTCAAGAGGAAGAAAGAGACTGCCAGTCCTTTTATAGGCTGGGTCGGAAGCCCCAGAATATTGTTTCGACCACATTCTATTGGCCAAGGCTGTGTATAGATTTCAAGGGGCCAGTATAGACTTCAAGGAAAGGCAAACAAACGCTTTGTCTCACTAGAGGAGCAACATGTGCATACAGGTACTGCAAAAATTGATGGTGGCCATCT
The DNA here is from genome assembly GCF_000181295.1 of Otolemur garnettii. NCBI lineage: Eukaryota > Metazoa > Chordata > Mammalia > Primates > Galagidae > Otolemur > Otolemur garnettii. The sequence continues at coordinate 5,736,044 of NW_003852522.1, forward strand.
TTGGAATTCCTTCTCCACTGAAGACTATGGTTAGAATTGATGGTGGACATCTTGGGAACACCTTCTCCCCTGAAGAGGGTGTATAGAATTGATGGTGGACATCTTTGGAACACCTTCTCCCTTGCAGGGTGTGATTAGAGTCGATGATGGTCATCTTTGGAACACATTCTCCCCTGCAGAGTGTACTTAGAATCAATGGTGGCCACCTTTGGCATACCTTCCCAACTGCAGAGTGCATTTAGGATTGATGGTGACCATCATTGGAACAACTGTGGAGTGGGTTTAGGATTGGTGGTGTCCTTCTTTGAAACACCTTCTCCCCTGTAGAGTGTATTTAGAATTGATTGTAGCCATCTTTAAGGCATCTTCTCCCTGGCAGAGTGTGTTTAGAATTGATGGTGGCCATCTTTTGAACATGTTCTCCACTGCAGAGAACATTTAAAACTCATGGTGGTCATCTTTGGAACACCTTCTCCCCTGCAGAGTCTGTTTAGAATTGATGGTGGCCATCTTTGGAACCCCTTCTCCACTGTAGATTGTGTTTAGAATTGATGGTGGCGATCTTGGAACAACTTCTTCAATGTAGATTGTGTTTAGAATTGATGGTGGCCATCTTTGGAATACCTTCTCCACTGTAGAGTGCATTTAGAATCGATGGTGGACATCTTGGAACACCTTGTCCATTGCAGACTGCATGTAGATTGATAGTGGCCATATTTGGAACACTTCCCCTGAAAAGAGCATTTAGAATTGATAGTGGTCATCTTTGGAACACCTTCTCCAATGCACAGACCGTTTAGAATCGATAGTGGTCATCTTTGAAACACCTTCTCCCCTGCAGAGTATGTTTGGAATTGATGGTGGCTATCTTTGGAACACCTTCTCCTCCCTGTGGAGTGTGTTTTATATCTTTCAACCCTGAGGAAAAAGTGTATGCTTTTCTTCATTAAAAATTTTATTTTTTTATGTTATTTGTGAGTCTTTACTAGCTCCTGATACGTAGTAGCTTTAATAGAAGATGTTGTTTATTATTTGTTAATAATAAACAGTATTAATGTCAAAAGTGATTTTATAAATAGATTAATACATCTTTGTGCACTCCAGGGAACACAATCAGGATCCTATGAAGGCCAAGGCAAAGTTGTGGACTGTCCCACTCCCCTTTCTGTAAAATCAGCACCTCTTTCATTTGTTTTACATATTTAGGTTTCATTTCACATAAGGAAAAGCTTCCTGGGCCAAAACATTTTGAAAATCATGCATCTAGTCCAACTTCATGGACATTTTTAAGCCAGATTCATAAGTATATATGAAGAGTTCGTATGTCTTCCAACTGAGAAGAACTCATCTAGGTTATTCTTAAGTGTTTCTGGAAGTAGAAAGCTCTCTCCCACTAAGACTTTTTTGGGACGTCTTGCATGATGCTAATAGGAAAACCACTTCTCCTTACCTTCCAACAACAGCCCATTCTTGTGTATATGGAAGCCTTCAAATTAATCTACATTCATATCACAAAGACTTTTTATCCTGACTCTCCATGGTAACACCCAGTCCATCCATCATATACTAGCTTGGCTCACTAGTTGCCTGTTTATTCCTTGTATTTTGTGAGTTGACATAGAAACAGGAAAGGTTTTCTCTTTACTTCCTTCTTAGTTATTTCCCCCACCCCCCAAACCCATAACATCATATTCCATATATCCACTGCAATTCAGAATCCTCAGAGGTAGAGCTAAGCATCTATTGGCATAGTAACCTGGCATCTTCCTGTCATGTTAAGTTAGGGTTTCTGAACCTTAGCACTATTGATATTTTGGAGACTTGAATGCGGTGGCTCAAGCTTGTAACCCCAGCACTCTGGAAAGCTGAGGCAGGTGAATTGCTTGAGCTCAGGAGTTCAAGACCAGCCTGAGTAAGAGTGAGACCTCATCTCTAAAAATAGCTGTGCCTTGTGGCAGATGCCTGTAGGCCCAGCTACTTGGGACGCTGAGGCAAGAAGATTGCTTGAGCCCAAGAGTTTGAGGTTGCTGTAAGCTATGATGGTACAGCACTTTCCCAAGGGTAACAGAGTGAGACTCTGTCTCAAAAAAAAAAAAAAAAGAAAAGAAATGATATTTGGGGTTGTTTAATATTTTGTTTCTGCAGGGAGGGTGTTTTGCATATGGTAGGATATTTGATGGCATCTTTGGCCTTTACTCACTAGATCTTGATATTGCTCTTTCTATACTCATGTTGTTACAACAAAAAATATCTATAGATATTGCCTACAAATTGCCCCCAATTGAGTACTACTGCCTTAGCATAATAGAAATTTCTGAATCTTATAACAAATCAATATGGATATACATGACCAGTGGGCAGCCTTCCTCCACATGATGATAGAGGAAACTGGTCTTCACCTTTTGGTTCTGAAGTTCCTCATTTTAGCCAGTGAAGGGGTAAGAGAGAAGAGAGAGGGGTCATACCTACTTATTGACTAGCTCACAAGTGAAGTGTATATCATAGCTCTCCTTCTAGAGAATAGAAAACTTTCCCTGCATTCTGGGAAATGTAGTCCCTAGCAGGAATGTCATTTTCTAGTGAAGTATGACTCTGTACTTTGGAAGTATGACTTGGTTGGACTGTTGGCCACCATGTCTTGGCACTCATTCTGTACCATACAGATATTAATGAGTGCGTTGTCAAAATGTGCCCTGCCAATGCAACTTGCACCAACACTCCTGGGAGCTACTTTTGCAACTGCCGTCCTGGCTTTGCACCAAGCAGTGGACAGCTGGATTTCACAGACCAAGCAGTGGAATGTAGAGGTGAGCACAGTTTGCCAGTTGGTCCTGAGAAGACATTTCTCCTCCTTGCTCCTCTGTTTTTTTTTTAAAAAATATATTCTCCATTTTTTTTTTTGCAGATATTGATGAGTGCTTCCAAGATCCATCACCATGTGGTCCAAATTCTGTCTGCACCAATACCCTGGGATCCTACAGCTGTAGCTGCAGTGTGGGCTTTCATCCCAACTCAGAAGGCTTCCAGAAATATGGCAACTTCAGCTGTAAAAGTAATGATTTCCTGTATGTCTTGGTGATGGTTTCTTGGTGTCTTGCTTTGGTTGCAAAAATTCTCACTCTACCCAACCCCTGGATCCTTCTCCTATTTCCACCTCATCCATGTACTCTTTTTCCTTTATTAATTTATTAGTGATTTTGGTATATTATGTTTTGAGCACTGATTAGTTACTTAATTAAACAGGTCCCTTGCATTAGATACTGAGGAGTCTTCAGTTCTGGATATGATGGGAATGTTCTTGTCCTCATGCAGCTTGTACAGGAAGGAAACAGGGAGTGCCCACACAGTTATGAACCCAATTACGTAATAATGACCACATGAGTACACACTTGAAAATTCACAGTGTGCTTTGGAATAGCCAATGGGATATTGAATTTGCTTCACACAAAGGACATTTATGTGAAAACTTGAAGGAGAAGTAGGAATTTTCTAGATGAAGAATAGACATAATGGTGTTCCCTATTGAAGTGTGTGCAAAGGCCCTGAGGCTCATGCAGAGTGAGTACAAGATGAACTGGCATTTGATGCATTTGGTCAGGTAGATAGATTGTTGTGAATCTTGTGAAGAATTTTGGCATCATTTTCACCCCCAAGAGCCATGGGGAACCATAAAAGGTTTAAAAATTAATGTATAATGGGATAAATTAAAAATATATATTACTTATATGGAGGAAAATGAGGTATAAGAGCAAAATGGATATAACTGAGTCCCTCCCCAACATAAAGATAATATTGGCCAGGCGCGGTGGCTCACACGTGCAATCCCAGTACTCTGGAAGGCGGAGGCAGGTGGATTGCTTGAGGTCAGAAGTTCAAGACTAGCATGAGCAAGAGCAAGACCCTGTCTGTAGACATAGCTGGGCATTGTGGCAGGCGCCTATAGTCCCAGCTACTCGGGAGGCTGAGCCTAGAGAATCATTTGTGCTCAAGAGTTTGAGGTTGCTGTGAGCTACAAGGCCATGGAATTCTACTGAGTGTGACAAAGTAAGACTCTGTCAAAAAAAAAAAAAAAAAAAAGAAAGAAAGAAAGAAAGAAAGAAAGAAAAAAGAAAATATTACCAGTGCTGTGTGTCCTCTGCATGTTCCTTCCTTCCTCACTCTGCCTCCTCCTCAGTGCTAAACCATATCTGCTTGGTCTTGCTTGCTTTGGAGCTTTGCAACAGTGATGTCAGACCATGCAGTCTTCTCTGCCTCAGTACCACACTCCATGGAATACTTCACACTGTGGTGTGCAGTTGTTGTTAGTTCATTTCACCATGTGTATTATGACAACAGATGGTTTTTAAACCTTGGAGGGGAGAATGAAACCTGACTTGCTTTTCTCTTTATGCTATCTTGCTCATTGAAGTTGGTTTGATTTCTTTGCTTTAATTTCTTCCTAGGAATTCCCTTCAAGTGTAAGGAAGATGTGATATCCAGTCATGAACAGATCCAGCAGTGCCCAGAGGGGGCAGCAGTAAAGTCTGAGTATGTAAGTCTTTCTGAAGGTTCGTGCTTCTTGAGGTTTTCCTAGGCACCCCTTAGCTGGATATTGTTTCTGAAGTTTTAACAAAGGCAAAAGTAATAGTGGCCTAAACCAGACAGTATTTTTTTCTGTGTTCTGTAAGAGTCTGAGTGTAAGCTGTGCAGAGCTGATAACGACAGCTCCATAATCCCCTGCCATCAACATAAGACTCCTGTATTGTGGTCCAAGACAGCTGCTCCAGCTCCCACCATCACATGTGCATTCCAGATGGTGGGAAATGGAGAAGGGGAAGTGAAAGGCACAGTTCTTTTCTTTAAGTGCATGACCCATCCTCACTTCTGTTTGCACCTGATTGGCCAGAAATTAGTCACATGGTCCCTCATAGCTGCAAGGATATTGGTCTATTTAAAACTGGAGGAAGCAGAAGAGAATATATTAGAGTCTCCCCCACAGTGAGATATTGTATTGCTGCATCTAAGTGATATGGGACAGGTGATACATAGCCAGCCAGGCAAAGAGGAATTTGGACCTCCTATCTAATGAAGCCATTGCACTGAGTAAACTATATAGTCTCTTAAGGAATTGATGCTTCTATTCTAAATATGAGCTTGTAAATGATCTTTGGAAATTACTACACACCTTGGACCACTGTTTTCCTTTTTAATTTGCAAAATATATATCACAAAATCCACCTTCTTAAACATTTTAAAGTGCACAATTCACAATGTCATGCAACTATTGCTGCTGCTCATGTATCTGGTTCCAGATCTTTTTACCACCCCCAAAGGGACTCATGCCAATTATGTTCTCCTTCCCCATTTTTCCATTTTCCCAGCCCATGATAAGCACTAACCAGTTTTCTATCCTTATGGAATCATCAAATCCTTATGGATCCATTCACATGGGATCGTACAGTATCTGTTCATGTGTGTCTGCCTCCTTTCACCGAGCATGGTGTTTGCCAGGTCTGCTCACACTACAGTGGGTGTCAGAACTCCTTCCTTCTCAGGGCTGAGTAATGTTCCATTTGAACCACTGTTTGCTTACTCACTTCCCCATCTTTTTGTCCCACTAAATAGTTTTGCTGTTTATGTTTGCTGTTTTTATTCATGGAAGAGAAAGGTGGTGTTATTCTAATTTTGATCAAATGATAGTTTTATTTCTCTGAGAATTAGCTCCTTGGGAATGCAGGACTATGGTGGGCTTTGTAAATTGTAAATTTGTAAATTGCATGCGTGGAGGAATAGATCCATCCGTGTTCATAAAAACTCTTCTTTCTGGGGCACAGGGTTCCTTCTGTGGACTGATAAACGACACCTTCCACATTCTGGACAATGTGTGTGAAAACAAAACTGCCGTGGTTCCTCTGAAGGTAATGACAACATCTTCATAATTGTGTGTTGAGTTCCAGACATCTTGTGTACATTTTGGGTGAAGAAAGTCCTCTTTATAAAAATGAATGGGTTGTGAGTTAACATTTAACTTATTTTAGTTGTGAGGTTTTAAAAATTAACATTCAGCAAAATTACCTTTATTTTGATGTATAGGTTTGTGAATTTTATCACCTGTGTAGATTTGTGGATCTACCACCACTATCCGAATACAGAACAGTTTCTCAATTTAGTTTCTCCCCCAAATTCCCTTGGGTCTTCTCCTTATATTCAGATTCTCCCTGCACCCCTACCCTTCATAAATCTCTGTCCCTGCAGTTTTGCCTTTTCAAGAACATTTTATAAATGGAATCATGTAGTATCTGGCCTTTTGAGACTGGCTTCTTTCACCCAGCATAGTATCCTTGAGACTCACTGATGTCTTTATCCATAGTTCCATTCCTTTTCCTCCTCCTTCCCTTTTAAAAACTTTTACCTTTGGTGACATTTAGTAGAGTCACAGTTTTGTGCAACCGTCACCACCCTCCATCTTCAGAACTTTCTCATCTTCCTAAAACTGGTGTCCCTATGAGACACCAACTCTCTACCCCTCCCCAGCCCTTGCACCCACCTCCTACTACCTCTTCCTGTGGATCAGACCACTCTGTGGACCTCTGATGAATGGGTCACACAGGATATGTCCTTCTGTGCCTGGTCCATCTCACCGAGGCCACACAGGATGTGTCCTGCCTGGTCAGTCTCATCAAGGCCACACAGAATGTGTCCTTCTCTGCCTGGTCAGTTTCATGTGTCCTTCTGTGCCTGGCCCATCTCACTGAGGCCACACAGGATGTGTCCTGCCTGTTCAGTCTCATCAAGGCTACACAGGATGTCTCCTTCTGTGCCTGGTCAGTCTCACACAGGCCACACAGGATGTGACTTTCTGTGCCTGACACTGAGGAATGTCCCAAGGATTCGCATTTGTGGAAGCCTGGATCAATGCCCTATTCCTTTGTCATGTTGAGTGACACCCCAGGTTATGAGTGAGCCACAGTTGATTTATCCATGCATTATTGAAGGGCATTTTGGTTGTTTCCAGCTTTGGTGATCACTGGCAGAGCTACTATGAACTTTCATGTGCAGTTTGTTTTGGGTGTGTGAATAGGAATTTTCATTTCTCCAAAGTAAATACTGAGGAGTTACAAGGTCATTATCATTGTCAATATTAAAATCTAGTTTTTCTTAAGTTTTATGTTGGACTTAGGGATGTCATTATTTTATTTATTAATGTGGTTATTTTTGTAAGAAAATAAGAATAATAGGTTTACTTGTAATTTTATTAATTTAAAATTAATTAACTTATCTGTTCATTAAATGCAAATTTATTCATTGAGTTTTCAGATTACATTTTTTTTTATTGAATGGTAACTATGTACATTAATGCACTTCTGGGGTACAGTGTGGGGTTTTCACATGCAATCCGAACTACTTCCATCAAACTGGTCAACACAGCCTTCATGTCATTTTCGCAGTTATTGTTTTAAAACGTTCACATTCTACTCTTAGAAAGATTCACTTGTACCCCTATAAGATAAACCCCAGAAGTGGTCCCTCCAAACCCCCTCCCTCCACCCATTTCCCCCTCCCTTCTCCCTCCCCATATTCTTAGACTATTTGGGTATAACTTTCATATAAAAGGTATAAGTTAGTTTCATAATAGGGGTGTGTACATTGGATACTTTTTCCTCCATTCTTGTGATACTTTG
>NW_003852522.1:5747615-5749395 GCF_000181295.1 Otolemur garnettii
TATCTGAATTTCAGAATCTCTTGGCATGTCTGGAAAGTTCTCTTTCATAATTTCATGAAGAAGAGCCTCAGTGTTTTGTGAAGCAACTTCATCACCTTCTGGGATTCCTATAAGGCGAATATTAGTTTTCTTCGAATTATCCGAGAGTTCTCTATGAGTGAGATCTGTTTTTGCTCTCCATTTCTTTTGATCTTTGTACTCCTAAGCTTCTTCAAAGGCTTTGTCTTCAGTATCATAGATCCTTTCTTCTGCCTGTTGCACTCTGTTATGGAGGGATTCCACTGTGTCTTTCAGATCCTTGAGGGCTGCAACCTCTTGTCTCAGTATTTCACAATCTTTGATCATTTTATCTCTGAAATCGTTGAGTTCTTGAGTCATTTTTTGATTAATTTCTTGAGATATCTTTTGAATAATTTCTTGAGAAATCTTTTGAATAATTTATTGATCTCCTAATTCCTTTGTTTCTTCCAGTCTGTTAATCTTATTTGCTATCCACATTCTGAACTCGATTTCTGACATCCCAACTATTTGCTTGCAGATGGGGTCTTCAATTGTGTCTTCCCTATTTTCCCTTGGAGGAGTTGATCTACTCTGGTTATTTGAGTTGCCAGAGTTGTTCTGCTGGTTCTGCCCCATGCTGAGTTTACCTTGTTTGGACGCCTTATCAGAACCATTCAGTTGATGGCTTCTTCTGGTTGTCCAGAGAGACAGGCAGAGCGTGTCTGTTGTCTTCTCCCAGTTCTCAGGTGCTGGGGCAGCTGGGGTGTAGTGGAACAGCAGCAGCTGCACAGGAGTGTGCATGACCAGATTAGACCTTGTTCAGCCTGCCGGGCACCCCGGGGGGGCAGGAAACTGGCAGTAGCCAGATCAGTCCTAGTTCAGCCCCTCTGGGGCAACCGGTGAAACAGGGGAACTGTAGTGGCTAGATCAGTCCTAGTTCAGCACCCTGGAGCAGCCAGAGGGTAGGGGAATGGCAGCGGTAGCGCAGGGTACGCCAGCGACCAGATCAGTTCTAGTTCAGCCCCACCAGAGTAGCTGGGGGGAAGCAGGGGACTACTTCACCGTCACCCGTTGCACTCGTGCAGCGCTAGCAAGCCGATCTGTGCCCTCCTAGTGTGGGAGCCCGGAGCGGGGGACTCTTCCACCTCTGTCCAAGGGACGTATGTGGCTCTAGCAAATAGTTCTGGGCCCTCCAAGAGTGGTAGACCCCTCCACCCCTACCTGCAGGGCGAACCTGGCTCTAGTAAGCAGTTCTAGGCCTGTCCAGCTTGGGAGCCTGGAGGGGGAAACACCTCCCCTGGCCCCCGTGGGGTGTGTGTCTCTCGCAAGCTGGTTTGGGTCTACCTGGACTGGAGGATTTCTCCTCTTCTGCCTGTGGGACACCTGCAGCATGCCTGCGGCCCTAGCGAGCAGTACTGGGCCTGCCCAGAGCAGGAGCCTGCTGCCCATGAGGCGTGGGACTCTAGAAAGCATTTTTGGGGCCCGCCCAGCTCCGTGAGGGCAAAGGGACCCACTCGGCAACTGGGTTAGTTTGAAAAGGTTAATACCTCCTTCCCTACCTTGCACCCAGTCACTCGTGGTCCCCCAGGTCCGAGACCCTCTTCACTCCAGTGGGCCACTGCTCCTGGGGTTTATCTGGCAAAATCAGCCAGAAATCCGAGTTTGGCAGGGGGGCCTTGCGTGTTTAAATTAGGCTTCTGTCCAGTTAGATTTCTCTCCAAATCTTGGAGTGAGTGGGTAGGGACTCCTCAGAGTTCAATGTTGCAGGTGGGGAATATAT
>NW_003852522.1:5750200-5761444 GCF_000181295.1 Otolemur garnettii
ACTCCAGTAGGCCACTGCTCCCGGGGTTTACCTGGCAAAATCAGCCAAAAATCTGAGTTCAGCAGGGGGGCCTTGCATGTTTACATTAGGCTTCTGTCCGGCTAGATTTCTCTGTAAATCAGAGGTTGCATTCGGCTTTAAACTCAGGTGTCAATTCTAGCCTCTGTCCGCCCACTGCCTTTGTCTCAGCTGCATTAGCCCCCTGAGGGCTGTGGCTCCACCCAAGAAAGTTAAATGAGCCCTGCCTGTGGCTGCTGTCCAGGATGGTGTGCCGCTCGGATTGCCACCGTTTCTGCACTGGCGTCCCCCGAGCTGACTCTCCTCCCCTCACGCCTGCACCACAGTCAGCACAGAACAGCACCAGCCCTTTCCCCCTCCACTTCTCTCAAGGAGGTGCCCAAGAATCAGGACTCCATAGGTAATAAACCTCCAGATCTCGGAGTGGGTGGGTGGGGACTCCTCAGAGTTCAGTGTTGCAGGTAGGGAATATATACAGATTTATACAGTTTTATAGTTTTATGTCTGGCTGGAGGGTGCTGTGGCATGCCAGCAGGGGTAGGAGGTCCAGTTTTTAGGGGGTCTCTCCCTTGGAATAGAGTGGGAGTAAGTTTGAACTCTGCTCGCTTGTTTGCATGGAGTAAACTGCGAGCCCTTGTTGTGGGGGAAGGGACTCCCATCCGCTTGGTGGTGGATTTTGTACCTTTTGATTGTATTTTTGGGGTCGCAGCTCGCCTCAGGAAGGTTGAAGTGCACTCTTCAATCTTCTCTCTTGTCTCTGCTCCAAACCATCAGCTCATTTGCTAAACTTCTGTCCTTTCAGCCTCCTTCTGAATGTGAGCTTCTGTAAAAAGCTGGCTGCAGTCCACCATCTTGGCTACGCCCCTCAGATTACATTTTCATGGTTTGCCTTGCTTGCATATTTCATTAAATATCCTAATCCCCCCCAGATTTCAAGTACCTAATGAGATAGATTTACAAATCTAATAGGCAAGGTCCCTCAATCCCTTGAGGGATTCACACCTCCAACTGATCAAACCTATGAATGTGAGAGTTCAGACTGTCATTGGTCAGCACAGTTCATAAACAGCCATGTGGTCTTCAGATGTTCATTTAAAAATCACAAGTCTAATTTCTTTTTGTAGTAAAACACCACAAGGCTAATTGGCAACCTTCTCTAATTTGCTAAATTGTTCTAAACCCTTTAAAAAACAGTTGTTTCTGGATTATACTAAAGATCTCAAAACCTTTTAAATTTAACACAAAAGTAAGTCCATTAAGGATAATTAATTGGCCTTTTTTTTTTAACTCTCCTGGAGGTATAAAATAAACTTCCCAGCTAAGAGAATAGATGCAGCATTTCAGAAGGTTTGATGAGATTTCATCAGCTGTAGAACTGAGGACTATGTTTTTCTAGGACATTTCTTTCTTTTTAGTCAATTAAATTTATTGAATGCTTAAATTATTCTTTTCATACCTACCAGTACTATGAGAGAGGTTATAATGTTACCCTAAATGAAAACAGAGCAGAGAGGCTATCACATAAATTCCCCTATGTTACAGCTGGGGGGGAAGGAGGCCTGGGATGTGATTACTATAATGTGTCTAGTAGGCAAGAAGGTACAATATATATGTTGGAAAGAGCTACATTAAAATTTTAAAATAAAAATTTGGTTGTTAAAAAGCTAAAGCTAAAAGATAAAAGCTTAATTTATCTGGAAAATAACACATTTTCTATTTCTGTACTATCTATTGAGTCTGCTGTTTTTCCTAGTTCCTTCTGAATTTATCAACTTTTCCTGCAGAAAGTAAGAACTAGACCTAAATGTGGACCTAATAACATAGTAAAACTATTTTTATGTGCCAATTTACAATGTGCCCAAACCATAAACTAAATATTGTTATAGTCATTATCATTTGACCCTATATAATTATTCTATATAATCATAATTTTAAAATAAACATCTAAGTAAACTTTTGCAGTGGCTCACATCTGTAATCCCAGTACCCTGGGAGGCTGAGGTGGGAGGGTCACATAAGGCCAGAAATTTGAGACCAGCCTGGGCAACATAGTGAATCTTTTTCTCTATAAAAAATTAAAATAAATTAGCCAGGTATTGTGGCATGGAATATGCCTGTAGTCCTAGCTACTTGGGAAATTGAGGCAGGAGGATTGAGTGACTGGCAGGGTCACTGCATTTCAGTCTGGGCAACAGAGTGAGACACTGTCTAGGATGCTGCTAATTGACATTTTTCTGGTATGTCAGAGTTGTGGTGGCATAGAGTCCAAACCCATGTGTTTTTGGGGTCAGTTTACAAAGGGAAGGGCATCCAGGTTCTCCCAGACAAATATCTTTCAAATTTCACACATACCCCATTTTAACTGAAACACTGTCTAATTTGGAAAGATAAAAATTTCTTATATTTCAATTTAACTTCCTTAGCATTCTTTCTGGATTTAATTCTTTCTTTCATACATTTATTAGGTTCTGAATTCTTTTCATTTTTTGTTTGGATCAGATTTACAAGTTATAGTCAATTTATTGACAATTATCAACAATAAGAGGAATAGTATCAACATTAATGTTATTAATATTGCTTTTCTTAATCCTACTCCTCAGACTTAACCAATGTTAACAGTTAGATGTGTATCTTCTATGTCTTTCTACTTTGTGTGTACACAAACACGCACAAATTGAGGTCATTTATTGAGCACATATTAAAAGATATTTAAGGCTATGATTAGGGAGCCACCCTCTGGTGCTAAGCTGGCAAGATTCAAATCATGGCTCTTCCACTTACTAGATGTACATCCTTGTTTGCTCATCCAAAATGAAAATAATAATGGCCTCAATTTTATAGCTATCTTCTCCAAATTAAACAAGGTAATAGTGAAGATGTGGGTCCAGCTTCAGTCTTCTACAAGTTTCCAGTCAATTCACTAATTGGGGAATCTTTCCCCAATTTATGTTTTTGATTGGCTTATCAAAGATCAAATGACACTAAGTGTCTGGGTTCATCTCTTGGTTCTCTATTCTGTTCCATACATTTACCTTTCTAGACAGGTAGCCATCTACCATGCTGTTTTGATCACTACAGATTTATAGTATAGTCTGAAGTCTGGTAGCATGATTCCTCCGGATTTCATTTTTATTTCTGAGTAATGTCTTGGCTGTTAGAGGTTTTTTTCTGATTCCATATAAAACGAAGTACTATATCTTCCAGATCTTTAAAGTACAACAGTGGTGCTTTAAAGGGGATTGCATTAAATTTATATATTGCTTTGAGTAGTATGGACATTTTAACAATGTTGATTCTTCCCAGCCATGAGCATGGTATGTTTTTCCATTTGTTAACATTTTCAGCTATTTCTTTTCTCTGTGTTTCATAGTTCTCTTTATAGAGACCTTTCATGTCTTTTGTTAGGTAAATTCCCAAATATTTCATCTTTGGCACTACTGTAAAAGGAATAGAGTTTTTGACTGCTTTTTCAGCTTGGCTGATGTTGGTATATACAAAGGCTACAGATTTATAAGTGTTGATTTTGTGTCCTGAGACACTGCTATATTCCTTGATAACTTCTAAGAGTTTTGTAGTTGAGTCCTTGGGGTTTTCCAGTTATAAAATCATAACGTTTGTGAAGAGTAAAAGTTTGATCTCCTCTGACCCTGCTTGGATACCCTTGATTGCCTTCTCTTGCCTGATTGTGATGGCTAAGACTTCTATTACAATGTTAAAAAGCAGTGGAGACAATGGCCAACCTGGCCTGGTTCACAGTCTGAGTGGATAAAAGATTTAAACTTAAGACATGAAACTATAAAGGTTCTTGGAGAGAGTGCAGGGGAAACACTTGAATAAATTGGCTTGGGAGAATACCTCATGAGGCAACCACCACCCCCCCCCCAGGAAATTGAAGCAACATGAAATATACATTACTGGGACCTGATCAAACTAAAAATCTTCTGCACAGCCAAGAACACCGTAAGTAAAACAAACAGACAGCCCTCAGGATGGGAGAAGATATTTGCAGGTTATGTTTCTGACAAAGGTTTGATAACAAGAATTCACAGAGAACTCAAACTTATTAATAAGAAGAGAGCAAGTGATCTCATTTCATTGTGGGCAAGAGACTTGAACAGAAGCTTCCCTGCAGAAGATAGGCACATGGCCTACAGACACGTGAAAAAATACTCATCATGTTTAATCATCAGAGAAATGCAAATCAAAACCACTTTAAGATATCTAACTCCAGTAAAAGTAGCCCACATAACAAAATCCCAAAACTACAGGTGTTGGTGTGGATGTGGAGAAAGGGAACACTTCTGCACTGCTGGTGGGAGTGCAAGCTAATACATTCCTTTTGGAAAGAAGTTTGGAGAGCACTTAGGGTTCTAAAAGTAGACCTAATGTTTGATCCTGCAATTCCTCTACTAGGTGTATATCCAAAAGATCAAAAATTACATTACAACAAAGATATTTTCACCAGATTGTTTATTGCAGCTCAATTCATAATTGTCATGTTGTGGAAGAAGCCCAAGTGCCCATAGATTCATGAATATATTAATAAATTGTGGTATATGTATACCATGGAATATTACACAGCCTTAAAAAAGGTGACAACTTTACCTCCTTTATGTTTACATGGATGGAGCTGGATCATATTCTTCTTAGTAAAAAGAATCTTGTATCTCAAAAATGGAAGAAAAAGTATCCAATATACTCAGTACTATTATGAAACCAATTTATAATCACCCACACTTTCATATGAAAGATGAAACACAACTATAGTGCAATATGAAGGAGGGAAGAGGAGAGGGAGGGGAAGGGAGAGGGGATGTTGGATGGAGGGAGGGTAAATGATGAGACCTCACCTATGGTGCATATTGCAAGGGTACATGTCAAATCTATTAAGTGTAAAATATAAATGTCTTAACACAATAATTAAGTGAAGGTTATGTTAACCAGTTTGATGTAAGCATTCTTAATTTTATATAAAATCAGCATCTTGTACCCCATAAATGCATTAATGTATTAAAAAAGATGTAAAAAAGTATCACATAAAAAAAAACCAAGTTAATATGCATAAGGCATCCAAAACGATACCTAGCTCTTAATAAGTGTAGTTTATTTTTACTTCTATATGCCAGGTAATAAATATTAATAACCATAAATATAATCTAAAAAATTAGAATTATTTATTCTAAACCAAATGAAATAATACATACCATGTTACTCTGTAATTAGCTTGACTTAACAATAGCCCATGGACTTTTTTGCTTGTGAATACGTGTAAGTATGCATTCTTTTTAACAGATGCATATTATTCCATTTATTATTTCATTTATTTAACCAATCTATTGGGTATTTGCATTTTCCATGAGCCATCCTAAAATAAACAGCAGAGGGCAAGATCCTTGCACAAATTTTAAGTATTTCTAGAAGGATCAATTCCAGGAAGGGAAATTGCTGGGTTTAAGACTATGTGCAATTTATGCAGTTATAGTTGGCAACTTATACTGCACTCCATAAAGGCCACAGTGCTGTGTATTCATAATGAAGCATCTTGAATCAGCAAGAGGAGCCTGAGTGGATGGCTGTTTCAGTTAGATTTTGGTCTCGACTCTCAAACTTCACTTCCTAAAAAGAGAAAAGACAGCTGTTATTTTATTAGGGGTGTGTGTGTGTGTGTATGTGTGTGTGTGTGTGTGAGAGAAAGAGAGAGAGAGAGAACATGGCAAACATATCTTTTCTTGCAGAGTGTGGCTAAGAGCTTATCCTCTGTGCTTGAACAAATATCTACATGGTCCAGATTCACCAAGGAAGAGACGTCCACCCTGGGCACAGTCCTACTGGAGAGTGTGGAAAGCACCACATTGGCAGCTCTTCTGAACCCCTCAGCGAACTTCAGTGAGACTATCCAGACGGAATTCCTGGGTAGGACATTCCACTCATGGCAAGGTGTTGATTTTCATGAGTGTCTCTGGCAATGGGATTTTTATCACCCTCCTACTCATCTTTTCCCCAACTGGTCTAAACCCCTATCTCCAAGTAAAGCAAGTCTAATCATAATAACGTCTCCCATTCATTGAGTGTTTGGCAAGGACCAGACACTGTGCTAAAAGTATGTCATTAATTTTTCAACAAATATTTGTGCTGGGTTAAGGTATGTGAGTTATTTGCTGTGTTCAAGTATTATCAGCTCTTCCTGTTGGGAACATGGTAGGATTGTACTTCCTGGTTTGGGGATTCAGCAGGATTTTGTGACTAATTAAGGCCAATGAATTGGGGAAGAGAATAGTTGAAGATGTGAGATGTTTGAGAACTTTCTTTCCCTCTGACATAGTTATTGGCAGAGTTTCAGATCACAGCTGTTCCATCTGTGTGGGTCCCAGAGTAAGGAAAACAGAATGTGGCTCCAAGGCAACAAATGAGAAGCACAAAACCTTAATGGCAATACATCCTTGTTATCTTCTAATCTATTAAGGTTGTTTGTTACTGCTGTGTGACTAATCCTTTCCTGACTGACACATGCTTGATAGGGGGCCATGTGGGAATACTTGATGCTATGGATCTTTTATGCTAACACCCCATTTCTGGTAGTAGTTTTTATATCAGCTACATAAACTTAGGGAATTTAATCCTAAGGGATGCCTAGAGGCCAAGAGGTATTAACAGAAATAGGGTATTTGGCAGAATCTCACCAGTTGTGAATACAAGTGGCCTCACAATTGTTACATTTTAGTGACTTGAGTTAGAAAATAGACAAACATCTTATATACCAGATAGAGCTATTGCTACTGAGGAAAATACAGCAGGCCTGGGAGGTTAGAGAGGGTCAGGAATAAGGACAAAAGTTGCTATTTTATTTTATTTATGTTATTTTATTAGTATATTGTTTCATTTACTTCTTTTCTTTTATTTTATAATTTTTTGAGACAAAGTCTCACTCTGTCGCCCTGGGTAGAGTGCTGTAGTGTCATAGCTCACAGAACCTCCAACTCCTGGGCTCAAGAGATCCTCTGGCTTCAGCCTCCCGAGTATCTAGGGCTATAAACTCCTGCCATATCACCTCTCTAGGTTTTCCATTTTTAGTAGAGACAGGGTTTTGTTGTTGCTCAAACTTGTCTTGAATTCCTGAGCTCAGGTAATCCAACCACCTCAGCCTCCCAGAGTGGTAGAATTGCAGGTGTGAGCCACCATACCCAGCCTGAGTTGCTATTTTATAGAGTGTGATTATAGAGCCACTTCATTGGGGCAGGGACCTCAAGGAGAAGGAGCCATGTAAACACCTGGAGAAAGAGCAATTGTTGGAATACCTGATGAGTTTAATAAACAATGGGGTGGCCAGTGTAGCTGAATGGCCTAGAGGATGGTGAGCACAGTTAGAGGAGGGGTTAGAAAAGAGAAGGAGGAAAATTTTGCAGATAAATATAAGAGGGTTTTATTTGAAGAAAGATTGGGGTGTGTTGGAGACTTTGGGCACAGGCATGGCATTATTTGATTAATATTGTGAAAAGATACTTTTGGTTCCATTTTATTTTCATAAAGAGTCAGTGGGACAGGTCTTGCAGCTATCACCATGTTACAGATGAGAGACAGGAGACTCAGAGAGGTTAAGTCATTGCTCAGATTTGTACAGCTGGTGAGTGGCAGAGCTTGGTCTCCTTGTTTTAGCCATGTGACTGGATAACCTGAACCCCTGTCTGCCATATTACTCTTGCCCCAGCCCCTTCCTGTGTCCTTGGAAAACTTATCCAAATTTGGAGTATCCAGAAGATGATGAGTCCCTTCTGTTCTGCTTCACTTGCAGCTATGTATGTGTGCCTTTTTTAGATGGAAGCCAGACTCAGGACCCACTTTCCGGGTGACCTCATACAAACTCTCCCTTTCTTTATTTAGATATTGAGAGCAAAGTTATCAATGATGAATGCACTGAAGAGAATATAGTCCTTAACCTGAAAGCCAAGGGGGATGAGATGAAGATTGGGTGTTCCACAATTGCAGAATCAGGATCCACAGGTACTGACTCACTTCCTGGAATCCAGCTGAGGGTGCCTTCCACCAGCAAATATTTACTGATAACCTTCCAGATGCCAGGACCAGTGCAGGTGGTTGAGAATCAATGACATGAAGGCAGAAAGGGTCTGTTCCCTCACTAGTCAATTTTTTTATACTGAAAATGAAAAATACTTTAAAAACAAAATACACATTTAAAAGATCCCATCTCTACTAAAAAATAGTTGGGCATTCTAGCAGGTGCCTGTAGTCCCAGCTACTTGGGAGGCTGAGGCTAGAGAATCACTTAATCCCAAGAGTTGAAGGTTGCTGTGAGCTATGACTCCACGGTACTCTACTGAGGGCCACAAAGTGAGACTCTGTCTCCATAAAAAATAAAGAAAGAAAAAAAGTAAAATAAAATAATAAAAAACCCTTCAAACTAAGAAGATTGAAAGCCAATTGAAAGCAAAATTAAACAAAAAACACAAACAAAAGAATCTTTAAAATGTATTTTTATATTTAAAATATCAAATTTGCATGTTGAAGTTACAGTATCTTACTTATATTGAGTTACTACATTAGCAAAATTAATATATAAAATTATATATGTGTTTTCTAATGTATTTCTGTTGGAGAGAATGAACCTGTATCAGGGGTTGGCAAATTTTTCCTATAGCAGACTTGTTAATAAATATTTTAGGTGTAATCAGTACAGTCTCTGTCACAACCCCCAACTTCACCATTCCAGGGCAAAAGCATTTGTAGACACTGTCTCTATGAACAGATATGGGCATATTGCAATAAAACTTTATTTATAAAAAGCAAGGGATGGGCAGACTGGCCCATAGGCCATAGTTTGACACCCCCTGATCTATGTACATGATTGATATTGTGCTTAATGCTTTGTGTGAGAGCACAGGGTACAATGTGGAAGAAATATGTAGCTAAATTCTGAGGAATAAGAGAAAGCAGGAGAGAGTGTTCCAGGCAGGATGAGCTACGGCTCTGCCTTGAGAAAAAGCTTGGAGTGTTCCTAGAACTGGGACTAGGTAGTGTGAATGTGGGAGAGAGGGGAAGATAACTGAGGCTGTTGAACCCCAAGCTGTTACATGGTATGTTTGGGCTTTCTCCTGAGGGTGCAGAAAGATTTGGAAGATTATGATTATGTCAGAAGATGATATGATTATGTTTTCCATATAGAAGTCTGTTTATAAAGGAGCCCTCTGGCTGCAATGTAGACCCTTTTTGGAGAGATGGGGCTGAGGGCAGATGAGGATGTATGGGGAGCCAGTGGTTCAGGAGAGAGGTGCTAGGCATGGGAGACGTGGAGAAGAGATAGACTCAAAGCACCGTAAGAAGAAAGTGGTCTTTGGGTGGAGAAAAAACTGAGGATGACTCTCCAGGCTCCAGGTCAGGTGACATCATTTTTTGAAAATGGGGATGCAGATAAAAGAAGAAGGAAGAGGAAGTGCTCAGTTCATTATGTCCAGGGGGACATCTGTGGGGTTCCTCCCTCAGCTTGGAGGTGGCAGATGAAGGCTGGAGGATGGCACTGTCTGTGTGGGACAGGAAGAAAGTCTCAGACACATCCCTAGGCACCATCATTATTTAAAAGGGAAGCCTCCTGAAGAGACTAAACAAGAAGAACATAAACATAGGAGGAGAGTTTTATTACCACCAAGGAGTTGTGGAGTTGTGTTTTCCCTAAAAGTATAAATACAGTTTTTTTTTTAAACATAATGTATAACTCTGCTAATTGGATTAGAGTGTAGTGGCATCATCATATCTCACTGCAGCCTCAAACTCCTGGGCTCAAGTGAGCCTCCTGCCCCAGCCTCCTCAGTAGCTGGGACTACAGACTCTCACTACCACACCTGACTAATGTTTTTAGTTTTAGTTTTTGTAGAGATGGGGACTCACTACTTGTCAGACTAGTCCAGGCCTCAAGTGATCCTCCTTCTCAGTCTCCCAATGTGCTAGGGTTACAGGCATGAGCCACTGCATCTGGCCCACAAATTCAAATTTAATTTTAAATGTATGGTTCCAGGAGGGCAGTCATCAATCTGGAAGTTCACTGGTATTTCAATCCTCAAAGCAAACCAGTGAGGTGGGTGGGATATTAAAGTGTGTAACTATTGACCACATGATTCCCCCTCTTTTTCTACTGAGGGGAATGTGCAGGGACCACTGGAGTGGCTTTTGTCTCCTTTGTGGGCATGGAGTCTGCTTTAGATGAGCATTTCTTCCAAGACCTCCAGACCTCCTTGGGCAACTCCCAGAGGAAGCTGAAGATGAATTCCCGTGTCATTGGGGGCATGATGACTGGGGAGAGGAAAGATGACTTCTCAGCCCCTATCATCTACACTCTGGAGAACATCCAGGTTTGTGAAGAGGTCTCTCCTGAGACCCCTGTCTACCTCAGGAACTCCCCATCTCCCTCCGTGGCCTCAACTCTCATTTTTGATGGGAAGCCCTAAAGGAGGCTCGTTTCCATCATTTCCAGCAACTAAAGCCACTTCCCAAAGCCACCTCTAAAGGAATGAGTTCTCCTGTTTCTCCATGGTGTCCCTCCATTCAGTAACTGGCATGATATTTAGGGTAGATGAAGTAGCATCAACACAGGTACATTGATGGTTATTTATTTGCATTAACTACATTCACATCAGTGGTGGAGATGTGTCTGGCCTCTAAAACATTTTATTTCAAACCTGCACTTTGAAATATTCAGCATTTTCTTCCATTCCCTACAGAACATATCTCTCATCTTCTTACCCCAAACTACTCTTGAAGTTGGTCACATGAATCCTTTTGAGAGGAATTCTCAGGGGACCAGTTTCAGACAGAGCAGAAATTGGAGAGGGCCTGTTTGTTTGCTGGAACAACATATGCCATTTGGACTAACAAGACTTGACCCATTATTTTCTCTTCAGTGATACTCTCCAGTATTGCCCAACTAGTTGTAGATATTTCTCTTAAATTTATCATTGTTGTATCTCTATTTTTCCAATATATGTCTGACCTTTTTGATAAGGTTCAAGTAAGCATCTTTATAATGAACTTAGTGGAATGTTCTGGAGGACTCCCCATCGACTCATCACTCTAAGTGTTTGATTCTGAGTCAGCACCATGAATATTCCATGGGTATATTTTTCTTGCTTTCCAGTCATGCTGGATTTATTTCAATTCCAGAAATGCACCAATTGCCTCTCTGCCCCAGGACATTTGTATGCGCTATCCTTCCTGCTTAGA
>NW_003852522.1:5763367-5765802 GCF_000181295.1 Otolemur garnettii
CTCCAGGTATTTCAATCAGAAAGAGATTTAACCCAGGGAATTAGATGCTCATAAAATCCTGGAAGGAGATGGAGGAGACGAAGTTAGGGGGCTGCCTCTTGGATTCTGCCTTCCAGGTGACTCTCCCACTGCAGCTCTAATGCAGAGGTCAGAAATTGCTACTGTCATGTCCCCTCCACCATCGAATTGGAGACTGAACAGTTGCAATATAAAATTTAGCCACAGCTGACTCCTGTCTGAACAAAGTTGGTATTTGCTTCCTATCTACCTTTCAAAACTTTCGCTGATGCATCCCAATGGAGAACATGAATTACACCCATCCCAAAGGGTTCTGGGAGATGTAGTCTGTAGACATCCAGCCCTAGGAATGCGCAGGGCAGAGTGTGGACAGGCTGGGAATAGGAGGTCTGCAATGGATTGCAAAAATGCTGATGGATCAGGTTCACTCTGTGTGTCAAAAGGAGAAAAGGCTTTGATCCAGGGATCTGGATTATTTTTTTTCCTGCCTGGTGAGTATTTTGATCCCCTTCTGAGACTAACAGCTGAATTTCTTCCCCACAGATGGTGTTCTCCTTGTATGTCATTAGCCATGTGGGCATGATCATCTCCCTGGTGTGCCTCATCGTGGCCATTGCCACCTTCTTGCTGTGTCGCTCCATTCAAAACCGTAACACCGACATCCACCTACACCTCTGTGTGTGCCTCTTCTTGGCCAAGAGTCTCTTCCTTGCCGGCATAGACAAGACTGACAACAAGGTCTACATCCCTTCAGCTGTGTCCCCATCACCTCCCCATCTGCCTCAGCTCATCCCAACTCAGCTCCCTCAAAGCCTGTTCCAACCTCAGGGTCTTTGCATGTGCTGTGCTCACTGGCTGTAACACTCACCCCAATCCCTCCCCTAGTTGGCCTTTCTTGTCATAGCTCTCAGTTTAAAATTACTTTCTGGATCATGTTATGAACTGCAGTGGTCCCGCCTATTACTTTCTACGGGGGTGGCTCTCAGCCAGCATGATTTTGTCTCCAGAGGCAATGTCAGGAGACATCTTTCATTGTCACTCCTGAGCAAGGGCCACTGTCATGTACTGGGTAGAGGACAGGGGTGTTGCTGACCATCCTGTGATGCACAGGACAGCTTCCCACAACAGAGAATGACCTGTCAATAGTGTCTTTGATCTGAGAGTCTTCTTCTTTCTATAACTCTGTCTTGTCTCCTCAGCACTTACTTAAAACCATATTTATTATTTGTGGCTTTATTTCTTGTGTCACTAAATCCTCTGCTAGACTGTGAGCCCCATGGGGATAAGAACTTGAGCCAGTTCGCCCCCTATAACTGCGCTAGACACACAGCAGGCTCCTAGGGGTTCTCAAAAAGATTACTATTAACATTTTAAATGAGACCATCATTTTTTGTGTAGAACTGCCCCTCCCTTGAGCACCAAATGCTAGTAGGCTAATCATTTAGCTAGAGATGGGCAAACATTTTCTGTAAGAGCTGTATCAGAGGAGTCCAAACTGTGGTCCATGGGCCCAAACTGATTTTGTGAGGGCTTTTTTTGTTTATTTGTGGTGTCAGAGATCATGACAATTATGCATGGACCTTTTTTTTGCTCATCAGCTTTTATTGCAGATTTACTGTGTGGCCCAGGACAACACTTATTCTTCTGACATGCAACAGAAAGAAAAAAGGTTGGATATTCCTGAGCTAGATACTACGTATCTTCAGCTTTGTAGACCATACAGTCTCTGTCATGACTACTCAACTGAGCTGTAGGAAAGCACCTGTAGAGAACAGGCACACGGGCATAGTACTGTGCCAATAAAACTTTAGTTACAAAATGGGCAGCCAGCCTATGGACTGTAGTTTTCTGAAAACCCACATCTTCAAACTCTCCCTAAAGTAGGGTGATTATCCATTTTCCCCAAATGCCTCCACATTTAGCACTGAAAATCACATGTCCTGGGAAACCTCCACTCCAGATAAACCAGGACAATGTGTCACCCTTCCAACAGAAACATTGCCTCTGAATAAAAATTACTGTGTGTCTCTGTAAATATTTGTGAAATGGATGAATAATCAGGTTTGGGGAACTCCAGTCCCTCTAGTCCCTCCCTGCCCCCTCCCTTCACCCTGCTCTCTGGGGTGGGGGATCCTGACATGCAGTCTTCTTCCCTCCAGATGGGCTGTGCCATCATCGCGGGCTTTCTGCACTACCTTTTCCTTGCCTGCTTCTTCTGGATGCTGGTGGAGGCGGTGATGCTCTTCTTGATGGTCAGGAACCTGAAGGTGGTGAATTACTTCAGCTCTCGCAACATCAAGATGCTGCACCTCTGTGCCTTTGGCTACGGACTCCCAGGGCTGGTGGTGCTTATCTCTGCCACTGTGCAGCCATGGGGCTACGGGATGTATAATCGGTGAGTGGCATCTTCTTGTTCC
>NW_003852522.1:5775394-5783221 GCF_000181295.1 Otolemur garnettii
TGGTGATTCAGAGCCTATACCTCTGGCCAGCTTCTCATGGTTTATGCCCAGTGGGGAGAAGTAAGGCTTTCTGCCTCAAAGGACCATTTTGTCTTCTGCATTCTGCATCTCTGAATTTCCTGAGTTTGGGCAAATTACAGGTCCGAGTTCAATGTCATGACCATGACAACTGGCCTCCAGGATGTTTTCTCCTGCATTTGTTGGTGGGTGGTTCCCAGTCTGTCTTCCAGCATCTGTCAGTGCCTGACACAGAGCAGCTCTCAATAAATTGTTGTTGTCTGTCTGACTGAGATACTCTGGGACAGGGGTTCTTCCTGCTTTTAAAGAAATGGTCAGCAAAACTATACTGAGAGTCCCCAGGAACCATAGATCTCATAGACACATGGGCTACTGTGGCACAAACTTGCCCACCATGGTGGGTCCTGTCTTCATGCCTCCCAAAGTCAATAATGCCACCCAGGCTAGAGAGCTGTGATATCATAGCTCTCTGCAACCCCAAACCCCTGGGCCCAAGTGACCCTCCTGCCTCAGCCTCCTGAGTATCTGGGACTACAGGTGCCCTCCATAACATCCAGCTGAGTTTTTCTATTTTTAGTAGAGATGGGGTCTTGCTCTTAGTCAGGTTGGCCTCAAACTTTTGAGCTCAAGGGATCCTCCTGCTTCAGCCTCCCAGAATTCTGGGATTACAAGCTCCTGTGCCCAGCTTTGATAGTGGTTCTGACACAGACAGCCCCAGTAGAGAGAGTGACAGTATTGGGAACAGTGATAGAGAATGTTAAGGGATCATGTATCTTGCTAAGCGCCTCCCAACATTCCCAAGAAGCAGACACTCTTCTTAGGCCTATTTCACAGATGAGAAAACAGGGTCAGTGTGGTTCTAGCGCTTGTCCAAAATTGCACAGCAGGTGAGTGGTAGAGCCCAGGATCTCATGCTGCCAGTCTAGCACTTTTCAGGAAGGGCTGATGCACAACTGAAGCTTTGTGCTCTCGCTGCTTCCAATGACACCATGTTTGCTGAACCAAACAGTCCTGAAAGCCAGAAAATGGTGGACTGTTTGGTACAGTAAAGAAGGGAGGGAGTGATCATGGCAAGACCCCACCATTGCCCACTTGGAAATAATTGCTTTGGTATCTTAATAAGTGAATGCTATTGAATTCAACGAAGACAGATACTCAATACCAAAACTTTAAAATAATATAGCTACAGCAATGGTGAAGAATTCTGTGGGGATTATGAGGTTTATGCAAATGAATATGCCTACAAACCTTTTTCTAGTATTATTGTATTAGTTTTAAGTCACATCTCCTTTTGATGAAGAAAAACCATACCAGGGCTGAGGTTTCCAGCCTTGTCATTATTGACCTTTGGGCTGGATAATTCACTGCAGTTCTCTACCTGTGGGTCACCACCCATTTGTAACAATGAAAATACGTTGCAGCATTAGGAAGGTTGAGAACCACTACTAGAGGGTAAGGGACTGCTCTTGGCATTGCAGGATGACGGGCGGCATGCTTGGCCTCCACCCACTAGGTGGCAGTAGTACCCTCGTTCTTGGGTCATGACCAGAAAACGTCCCCACATGCTGTGGAATGTGCCCATGGAGAGGGTAGCATAGGGTCCAGATCACCCCTTGTTGAGAACTATTGTTTTAGACATGGCTTTTGCAAAGAAATGAAACATTGTATCTAAAAACAAATCAAAATGGTAAGAAAATTGATTTTTTTTTTAACATACCTTTGGAAATTCAGATCCACTACTCTGAGGCGATGCACCTCACACCAACAGCCCTGTGCCCATCCATTTCAGTTGACAAACATTATATTATAATTTTTCTAGAGCCAAAGAAAATAAGATGTTCAACATTGACACGCTAGGAGAAAGGCTGTCCTCTTAGCCATGGTTTCTCCAGCTTCTATCTGGTAATAGAGAGGGGACTGTGGGATCTTAGCTCCTATTTCTCAAGGAGTCTGTGGGGGTTTCGGGAGGGTCAGTCCTTGTAGGTGTAATTTCCATAGTTTACCCAAGGTAGAATTAAAGTCAGTGTCATGAATGCAAAATTTTGCTGAATCCTGGCATTTCCCTTACTCCTCTCCCAGATTCTCTGGTCACTCAGTTGTGCATGGTCAGCTATAACAAACAGGAAAGTGGACAGAATCTTGCTAACCTTAGGTGCCTTGACCCAAGCCGGCAACCATTCCTGGAAAAATGTCTTAAAAAATTAACTAAATCAGGCTCAGCACCTGTGGCTCAAGCAGCTAAGGCACCAGCCACACGCATCTGAGCTGGCGGGTTCAAATCCAGCCCAGGCCCGCCAAACAACAATGATGGCTGCAAACAGAAAATAGTCGGGCATTGTGGTGGGTGCCTGTAGTCTCAGCTACTTGGGAGGTGGAGGCAGGAGAATCGCTTGAGCCCAGGAGTTGGAGGATGCTGTGAGCTGTGATGGTACAGCATTCTACCCAGGGCAATAGCTTGAAGTTCTGTCTCAAACAAACAAACAAACAAACAAAAAACCAAATCAGAGCCAGAGAATGAGATACTAAATAGCAACAGGTGTCACTCCCTAGTAAGTAAGTGAGGGAGACAGGTTGACTGTGAAAGTAAGAGAGGCATCAGTGTGAGACTGCATTTGATCTGTTAAGTGGAAAAGTCATTTTTCCTCCCCTTTTGTCATCCTTCTGCCATTCAGAAATTACACTGAAACAGGGTTTCCAACCCCAACTCTAACCCTACCTGCTGCAAGCAGACATGCAAACATCAGACATTGCTGTTTCTCAATCCCTTATCTTGGAAGGGCTCTCTTTTGCAGGCACTGCAAACAATACACTCCCTGTCTGTTCTCACCTTCCAGCAGAGACGCCCTGCAGCCAACCTCTGCCCCTTGCTGATGGGTGGAGGGTTTTCCTGATGTGCTAAGCTAAGTTATTGTCGTACTTTGTGGTAGAGATGAAATATCTCACCTATTCGATAGAGATAAATTAGAGGTTAACAACAACATTGGAGAAACATTGCTATTTCAAGTTTTCAACAAGATCCTAGAAACTTCAGACACTGGGGATGGAGGGATAAGGTGGGAGGGAGGGCTGGGTGACTCACCCCAGGTCTGGTAGAACCTCCCACCCACCTGAGTCACTTTGAATGCTCAGCTCCAGCCACTAACCACTACGATACACAATGCCACCTCTATGGCCCTCTCCTTCCTGCACCATCACTCTGCCCTCTTCATTCTGCAGAAAGATTTCCTCCTTATGGAAAACAGGGGCTACCATGGCCACCCCCAAAAGCACCTCACAGGCCCACTCTCCAAGTCTCCTATAGTTCAAATGCTGAAGAAAGAAAATCTGGTTGCCTTGTGGGGAAAGTTGACTTCTTATGGGTCAAGTGTCCACACTGGGGCAACTGCCTGTGGACAGTGGGCACAAAGTTGTATGGGACATTTAGACCAGAGGGAAAGCTGTCCTGACAGCTGAATGGTGGCAGTAGTACCTGAACATCCCTGAACAGAGGGATTCTGTCCCTTCACAGTAGACACTGGTGGGTTTCTGTCTTTTCTGTGTGTATCTTTCCATAAATACTGGGGACACAGCAGTGTGTGAAACACACAAAAATCCCTGCCATTGTGAAGTTTGCCTTCAAGTGTAAGAAGACAAAAAGTAAGGAAAAAAATAAATAAAATACTGAATACAATATATTGGGTAATGATGAGTGCTGCCAAGGACAATAAAATATGAACAGGTGATAGGGAATGTTGAGAATATTTAATTTCAAAATTAGAAATGTGATGTGTTTTCTCTTCCTTTCTTCTTCCCTCCCTCCAGTCCTTCTTTTCTGTTTTTGCACATAATTTATTGAACGGTGTCCTGATTTGCTTTTAATTTTTGATTAAAGGTCATGTGATTGAAGAACTTCCTCCTCTTTTCTTTCTCCTTTTCTCTCCTCAATTAATTTTCTCTGCCTCTGTCTCCTCAATTCCCGGCAGCAAAATCCACTGAGGAGTTCCATTTGCAGGCTCAGGCCAGTTCAAATCTTAAGCCAAACTCATCTGAAGTAGCCTGTAAATTCCCATGCTCTGTTAAGCCAGGCACCTTATCCCTGTCAGGGAAACCCACAATCCAGCCCCAGGAGAAAATCCTCTCAGCAACCTGCTCTGCACCTGTCAGGCTCACTGCTGGGGCCTTATTTTGGCCTCAGTTCTCATCATTCATCTTAATCCACTGTTCTCCCACTTGGAACAAAGGTACATGGGGACAGGGGCACACTAGCATGGCAGAATGACTGAGGGAGCTCTGCACTCATGGAGTGGTAGATATTTCATTTGTACTACAAAGTACTGCAATAATGTAGCTTAGCACAACAGGAAAACCTTCCACTCATCAGCAAGGGATATCTCTGCTGGAAGGTGAGATCACACAGAGAGTGTGTTGTTTGCAGTTCTTGCAAAAAACACTTCCATGTGGGCATCAGGAAAAGTTTTCATCTTGGAGTTGTTATGCTTCCTCTAAGCAGCTAAATTATTTTCCCTCACTTTATGTGTACTATTGTTCATGTACCTGACCAAGCATCCCTATTTGTTTTTAATAATTACAGAAGTGCCGTTTGATGAGACACATGAAATGGGTGAGAAAGAGACTCATTCAGACATTACCATGTTTCCCCGAAAATAAGACCTACCCCCAAAATAAGCTCCAGCAGGATTTCTATGCATTTGTTAAATATAAGCCCTACCCTGATAATAAGACCTAGTGATGGCCATGGCTATGCAGCCTATCTGCATAGCCACGCTATGCATTTCAGCACAGAGAGAAGACATCCCCTGAAAATAAGCCTTAGTGTGTCTTTTTGAGAAAAAATAAATATAAGACAGTGTCTTATTTTTGGGGAAGCATAGTAGGAATGAAGGGCATTTCAGCCATTGGACTTGGGCAGCCACTTCTCCCCAAGACACAGACTAGTGCACACCTTGGCACCATACCAGGCATTCTAACCAGATGACAAAGCTTTCTCACTGATTTCCACAGAGGAGGAAATTACTTTTTTTTATTAAGTAATATATACATAGATTATGAATACATTTATGCCTTTGTGGGATTCAGTGTGTTGATTACTTGAACAAATTGGAGTGCTTACATCCTACTAATTAACATAGCTTTTCACTTCATTTACTCAATCACAGCGTTAAGACATTTGTGTTCAATACATGATAGATTTGACTTGTACCCTTGCAATATACTCCATAGGTGTGGTCTCACCATTAACCCTCCCTCTATTGAACCACTCCCCTCACTTCCCATTCTCCACCACTTCCTTCCTTCATCCTGGGCTATAGTTGTGATTCATCTCTCATATGAAAGTGTGAGTGATTATAAATTGGTTTTATAGTAGTACTGAGTACATTGGATTTTTTTCCACTCCTGAGATACCTTACTAAGAAGAGTATTTTCCAGCTCCATCCATGTAAACATAATAGAGGTAAAGTCTCCATCTTTTTTTAATGCTGCTTAGCATTCCATGGTATACATATACCACAATTTATTAATCCATTCATGGGTTGATGGGCACTTGGGCTTCTTCCAAGATCTGGCAATTATGAATTGAGCTGCAATGAACAATCTGGTGCAAATATCTTTCTTGCCAAGTGATTTTTGGTCAACTGGATATACACCTAGTAGAGGAATTGCAGGATCAAATGACACGTCTACATTTAGATCCCTGAGTGTTCTCCAAACTTCTTTCCAAAAGGAACGTTCTAGCTTGCATTCCCACCAGCAGTGGCAAAGTGTTCCTTTTTCTCCACATCCATGCCCACATCTGTAGTTTTGGAATTTTGTGATGTGGGCTACTCTTACTGGAGTTAGATGATATCTCAAAGTGGTTTTGGTTTGCATTTCTCTGATGATTAATGATGATGAGCATTTTTCATGTGTCTGTAGACCCTGCACCCATCTTTTTCAGAGAAGCTCCTGTTCATGTCTCTTGCCCACAATGAAATGGGATCACTTATTCTTTTCTTATTAATAAGTTTGAGTTCTCTGTGGATTCTGGTTATTAGAGGTTTGTCAGAAATATAACCTTCAAAAAATCCTCTCCCATTCTGAGGATTGTCTGCTCGCTTTACTTACTGTGTTATTGGAAGTGCAGAAGCTTTTTAGTTTGATCAGATCCCAGTAATATATTTTTGATGATGCTTCAATTGTCTGGGGCAGGGGGTCCTCCTCATAAAGAATTATCCCAGGCCAATTTTTTCAAGTGTTTTCTCTGCACACTCTCCAAGAATTTTTATAGTTTCATGTCTTAAGTTTACATTCTCTAACCAGTGAGGGTCAATTTTTGTTAGAGGAGAAAGATGTGGGTCCAGTTTTAGTCTTTTACAAGTTGCCAGCCAATTCACCCAGTACCATATGTTGAATAGAGAATCTTTCTTCCAATTTATATTTTTCATAGACTTATCAAAGATCAAATGATGATAAGTGTCTGGGTTCATGTTTTTGTTTTCAGTTCTGTTCCATACATCTACCTCTCTATTTTTGCCCCAGTACCATGTTATTTTGATCACTATAGATTTATAGTATAATCTGAAGTCTGGTAGTGTGATTCCTCCTAATTTATTTTTACTTCTTGGCTATTCAAGGTTTTTTTTTATTTCCATATAAAACAAAGTACTGATTTTTCCAGATCTTTAAAGTATGACAGAGGTGCTTTAATAGGGATTGCATTAAATCTGTAGATTGCTTTGGGAAGTATAGACATTTTAACAATGTTGATTCTTTCCAGCCATGAGCATGGTATGTTTTTCCATTTGTTAACATCTTCAGCTATTTCTTTTTTCAGAGTTTCATAGTTCACTTTATAGAGATATTTCACATCCTTTGTTAGATACACTCCCAGATATTTTATCTTCTTTGGCACTATTGTAAAGGGAATAGTGTCCTTGATTGTTTTTTCTTCTTGACTATTGTTGGTATATATAAAGGCTACAGATTTGTGAGTGTTGAATTTGTATCCTGAGATGATGCTGTATTCCTTGATCATTTCTAGGGGTTTTGTAGTTGAGTCTTTGGGGATTTCCATATATACAATCATATTATCTGCGAAGAGTGACAGTTTGATATCCTCTGATCCTATTTAGATACCCTTGATTGCCTTCTCTTACCTGATTGTGGTGGCTAAGACTTCATTACAATGTTAAAAAGCAGTGGAGATAGTGGGGATCCATGCCTGGTTCCTGATCTGAGTGGAAATGATAATTTCAATTTTACTCCATTCCACATGATATTTGCTGTGAGTTTGCTGTGGATGGCCTCTATCAATTTAAAAAATGTTCCTTCTATATCTATTTTCTTAAGTGTTCTGATCAATAAAAGATGCTGGATATTATCAAACCTTTTTCTGCAACAATTGAGAATCATATGCTCTTTATTTTTTATTTCATTTATGTGATGTATTATATTTATAGATTTACATATATTGAACCATACTTGGGAAACTGGCATGAAACTCACTTGGTCATGATGTATAATTTGTTTGATGTGCTGTTGGATTCTGTTTGCTAGGATCTTATTGAATATTTTTGCATCAATATTCATTAGAGATAATGGTCTATAATTTTCTTTTCTTGTTGAGTCTTTTCCTGGTTCTGGGATCAGGGTGATATTTACTTCATAGAATGTGCTGTGGAATATTCCTTCTTTATCTACGTTTTGGAAAAGGTTAAGTAATATAGGTAGTAGTTCCTCTTTAAAGGTTTGGTAGAATTCTGATGTGAAGCCATCTGGTCCTGGGTTTTTCTTTTGGGGGAGATTTTTTTTTTTTTCATTTTCTCAGTTATT
>NW_003852522.1:5790874-5791965 GCF_000181295.1 Otolemur garnettii
GGGTCGCAGCTCGCCTCAGGAAGGTTGAAGTGCACTCTTCAATCTTCTCTCTTGTCTCTGCTCCAAACCATCAGCTACTTTGCTAAGGTTCTGTCCTTTCAGCCTCCTTCTGGACGGGAACTTCTGTAAAAAGCTGGCTGCAGTTCGCCATCTTGGCTCCACCCCTGGGGGAGATTTTTTATAGTTGATGCTATTTCAGAATTTGATATAGGCTTGCTAAACATCTCCACTTCTTTCTGGCTAAGTCTAGGAAGGTGGCGTATTTCCAAGTATTGGTCTATTTTCTTCAGATTTTCATACTTCTGAGAATAGAGTTTTATGTAATGTTCATTAAGGATTTGTTGAATTTCTGAGGAGTCTGTTGTTATTTGGTCTTTATCATTTCTAATTAATGAAGTAGGGATTTTACTCTTATTTCTTATGAGGTTGGCCAAAGGTTTATCTATTTTATTAACCTGTTGAGAAAACCAACTTTTTGATTTATTGTATAATCTTTTTGTTTTCAATTTCATTTAATTCTGCTTTAATTTTAGTTATTTCTTTTCTTCTGCTGTATTTGGGGTTGGAATATTCTGCCTTTTCCAGTTGCTTAAGATGTCCCATTAAGTTGTTGACTTCCTCTCTTTTCTTTCTTTTGAGGAAGTCATGTAACAGTATGAATTTCCCTTTTAGGACTGCCTTTGCAGTATCCCAGAGGTTCTGGTAATTCATGCCTTCATTATTGTTTTGTTCCAAAACATTGGTAATTTCCTTCTTAATCTCATCTATGACACAGCTGTTATTCAGCATGAGGTTATTTAGTTTCCATGTCTTTGTGGGAGTATGAAGATTCCTGTTGTTACTGAGTTCAACTTTCATTCCATGATGGTCTGAGAAGATGCAAGGAATTATTTCCATTTTTAAAAATTTGGTGAGGTTAGGCTTGTGAGCTAAGATGTGATCAATTATGGAGGATGATCCATGGGCTGATGAGAAGAATGTGTATTCAATTTTGTTAGGATAAAATGTTCTGTAGATGTCTGTTAAATTCAACTGTTGAATGATTAAGATTAAGTCTATAAAATCTTTGGTAAGTTTCTCTTTTTTTTTTT
>NW_003852522.1:5792265-5801169 GCF_000181295.1 Otolemur garnettii
AGCCATGGTTAGTTTCTTATTGCAGGATCTATCCAACACTGCCAAAGGGGTGTTAAAATCTCAGACTATTATGATGTTGGAGGAAATCACATTGCTCATGTCTGTTAGAGTCTTTCTTATAAATTGAGGTGCATTTTGTTTGGTCACATAAATGTTAATAATTGAAATCTTACCATGATGAATGTTGCCCTTAACAAATATGAAGTGAGCATCCTTATCTTTCCTTACTTTTGTTGGTTTAAAGCCTATTGTATCTGTGAATGAAATTGCAACACCTGCTTTTTTCTGATTTCTATTTGCCTAAATTATAGATGACCATCCCTTCACCCTGAGTCTGTATTTATCTTTTAAGGTAAGATGAGATTCTTGAGTGCTACAGATATCTGGCCTGAATTTTTGTATCTAGTCAGCCAACCTATGTCTCTTTAGAGGCCAGTTTAAGCCATTCACATTAATTGAGAGCATTGATAAGCCTGGTAGTATTTTGGGTATCGAGTTTTTCAAAAGTCTAGTGAACATTTTTTTCCTTTCACCACTGTGGAAGTTGGAGTTTGATCAAAATTTTCTGAGTGGGTTTACTTTGGTGGTAGAGGATTGTGCTTGTCATTATGGAGGATGGGTCTGAGAATATCTTGGAGAACTGATTTAGTTATGGCAAATTTCTTCAACATGTGAATGTCACTAAAGTATTTAATTTCTCCATCATAAATGAAACTCAGTTTAGCTGAATACAGGATCCTGGATTGAAAGTTATTTTGTTTTAGCAGTTTAAAGGTTGATGACCACCTTCTTCTAGTTTGAAAGGTTTCAGCAGAGAAATCTACAGTCATTCTAATATTCTTCCCCTTATAGGTTATGTTTTTCTTACATCTGGCTGCTTGCCGAATTTTGTCCTTCATTTTAACCTTGGTGAAGTTAATTATAATGTGTCTGGGAGATGTTTTATTTGGGTTGAGTCATGCTGGGGTTCTGAAACTGTTTACCATCTGAATTTCAGAATCTCTTGCCATGTTTGAGAAGTTCTCATTGATTATTTTTTGCAGTACAGCATCTGTGCCTTTTGAAGCAACCTTGTCACCTTCAGGAATTCCTATAAGGCAAATATTAATTTACCTTGAATTATCCCAGAGCTCTCTGAGAGAATGATCCGTTTTTGCTCTCCACTTCTCTTCCTCTTTGAGCATTTGCGAGTATTGAAAGGCTGTCTTCAATGTCAGAGATCCTTTCTTCTGCCTGCTCTATTCTGTTACAGAGGGATTCTACTGTATTTTTCAGATTTTTGAGGGCTGGAAGTTCTTGCCTCAGTGTGTCAAAATCTTTGGTGATTTTGTCTTTTAATTCATTGAATTCTTGAGAAAACTTTTGAATTACTCCTTGAAATTCTTTTTTTTAAATTAAATGATAGCTGTATATATTAATGCAAACATGGGGTACAGTGTAGTGTTTTCATATACATTTTGAAATACTTTCATCAAGCTGGTTCACATAAATTTCATGTCATTTGAAATTCTAATTCCATCTTTACCTCCATTCTGTTGATCTTACTTGCCATCCAAATTCTGATCTCAATTTCTGACATCTCAGCCATTTGTTTATGAATGGGATTATCTGGTGTGTCTGTTTTGTCATTTCTTGGGGGAGTTGATCTACTCTGACTATTCACGTTGCCAGAGTTTTTCCACTGATTCCCCCCATGATTATTTTTCCCTTTGTGGCTAGATGGGCAGGTAAGGTGAAATTGGATTGGGGGCTTCTGTAGTTGTGGTTATCCAGCCCTTTGCCAAGGATCTGACACTGGGGACTGTTGCTTTTTCCCTTACAGCTTTATGAAGGACCCATACAATATTACATTCTGAGGCTCGGGGGACTACTTGGTGTGGTGGGGTTAGGTGGCTCTGTCTTGTATTCAGCTTGTATTTTTCTGATCCTAGTGGATCAGTGACTCTGGGTTGAAATATTGGCTTTGGAGAATACAAGCAACTAAAGACACCCTACCTACCACAGGCAACACCTGGGAGAGGAAAATCAGCTCTTCTCATTGCCTCACAACCAGTGTACCACCTGAGAATGTCCTTAAGTGAGCCAAGTTGGAGGTTGCTGTGATGCCACAGCACTCTACCCAAAGCAACAGCTTGAGACTCTGTCTCAAAAACAAAACAAACAAAAACAAAACAGTTAGGAATTCTTACCAGCCATGTACATCTGTGCACATATGTTGGGTGTCCTTATCCAAAGACCAGGCATATGGGTCAGTTATTTGCCACAGTGGTTAACTGAGGAGTGATTCTGGTATGGGAAACTGGGTGGTACGAAGATATACTGACCTCTCCCTTCCACACTCTGGCCTTCAACTCTGCCAAAAATTCAAAGGCCTCTTCAAAGTTAGACCCATTTCCTTGGCATCAATGAGAGTCGAATCCACCCTTCATTGTTTGGTTTTCCCCATTCTGAAGACCATCACCATTTCCAAGTTCATTGTCCAAAGTACTTTAATGCAGCCCATGCTGACAGTGAATAATTTAAATTGTTCTGATGAAATGAGAACTAACTCATATTTATGCAAATTCCCTGAGAGCCACCCACCCTCCTCATCTACCCACAAGACTCCGTGAGAAACTGGACTTCATGATAAGCAGAGATGCACTTCCTCTTCTGTTGGTTCTCAGAAGTTGCCAGGCTGGGCTGAAGGCACAAGGTTTCATCTGTGGGGTAAGTAGGCAGAGTGTCTTATCACAAAAAGTTAGAAGAATATTACTGTGGGTCTAGAAAAATCTGTCTCTGCTTACCTGCTGGAGGAGACTTCATCACATGTCCGGTTGCTCTGTCTCCTGAAAGTCCATATACATCATCTATCTCATGTTTATTTTTTCACTTCTGCTGGGACAAGGGGTGTTGTTATCTGGGAGAGTACAGCCTCCTCAGATGCATCAGCACACTCAGAGGAGGCAGAGAATTGTGTATTAAAGGGATTAAGGTGCACTAAAATGACAAATTTTCAATGAAGAGTGCAAAACAAATGTAGTTTATAACTAATTTGTTATGACAATGAGGAAAACAAAGTCTAAAAAAGTAAATGAGTTTCCTGAGAGCATATGGTGAATTGAGAACTTTTTCATACACCTCACTTCCATCAGAAATATGTCAGCGCAGCTAAACACCAGGCTAACAGTTGGAAGGGTTGTCTGCTTTATTTATGGTCAAATAAAGAGATAGGTCAATGTTTTTCAACCTGCTGGCTATAACACACTGGTGACAGGGGAATGACCATGAAACCATCCTAGTTTGTAGTAGTTAGCATGGCAGCAATCAAACATCAAAGGGACTATTATTTTCTTTTTTATTTTTATTTATTTTTATTTTTTCCCTTTTATTAAGTTACATAAACATAGATCATGAATACATTTATGTTTATGTGGGGTATAATGTGTTGATTTTTAAAATACAATTTGGAGTGCTTACATCAAACTAATTAATATAGCTTTCACCTCATTTACTTGATTATTGTGTTAAGACATATATGTTCTATACTTGACAGATTTGACTTGTACCCTTGCAATATGCTCCATAGGTGTGGTCCCACCATTTACCCTCCCTCTATCAAACCTCCCCCTTCCCTACCCTCTCCCTCCACTTCTCTGCTTCATCCTGAGTTATAGTTATGATCTATCTTTCATAAGAAACTATGAGTAAATATAAATTGGTTTCAAAAAAGTGCTGAGTACATTGGCTACTTTTTCTTCCATTCTTGAGATACTTTACTAAGGAGAATATGTTTCATCTCCATCCATGTAGGACTATTATTTTGTGAAATTTGGTTCACTCTTCTTTCTCTCTCTCTCTCCCTGTCCAAAAATATCTCCAAATCAGTGTCCCTAGAGGCCTTAGCTTTTGGGACAAATATTATAACTTCTTTTTATGTAAATGTGCTCACTTTAGTTAAATTTGTCTCAAACGGGGACTCAGAAAAGAATTGTCCTTGTTTGGACAGGGACTCTTGCATTGAGAGTTTCTCCAGAATATTTTAGAATACAATAGTTTTTGAAGGATGAGAAAGAAATCAAAAAGGGAGAGAAGGAAGGCAGGCAGAGAGAAACTAAGTTTAATATCTCCCATGGGACACAAGAGTCCCACTCCAGAATTTGATTTTCAACCAGGCAATATTGGTTACTGCAGAAATTGTGAGCTGGTGGTTCTCTAGTTCTGTATTCAAGGGAAAAGAGGATGTGACAGTCTCCAGTTTCCCATAGTGCCCATTGCCTTCTACCCTTGTCTTACTCATTTTTCCTGTCCAGCTGCCTGGTGACATTGGCATTTATGACCTTGCTTAGGTGGTTGTACATGGGCTTTGAGTCAGAGAGACTTTGTACACATCTTAGCTTTGCATTTTCTGAACAGCTTGACTGTGAGCAAGCAATATATTCTCTCTGA
The DNA here is from genome assembly GCF_000181295.1 of Otolemur garnettii. Lineage (NCBI taxonomy): Eukaryota > Metazoa > Chordata > Mammalia > Primates > Galagidae > Otolemur > Otolemur garnettii. The sequence goes on from NW_003852522.1 coordinate 5,796,694, forward strand.
ACCTCAATTTCTTCATCTGAAGAGTGGGGAGAAAATGGTCAGACCTACATCCTAAGATGCTTGTGGGATTTCAATGAGATGATAGCCACAAAGTTCTTACCAAGGCACTTGGCCCCATAGCAGAGCTCTTAGATGATTTTAGAGAGTGGTGATGGGAAGGATGAGAAATTTCTTACCCTAGGCTGAGGGTGAGGCATTGAGAGGCAATGGATGAGGCATTGAGAGTAAATTACTCCTTATGCATGCAGGCAGCCCTGAGGGGATCCAAACTGAAATACCAAAGCAGAACAGATGTGTTGAACAGGAGCATGGAGAAGGGACAGAGGTGCCAAGAGAAACCATTTTTAAGTAATTCTGTTTTCTCTTCTATTTATAAACTTCATTATTATTAATTTCTTCCTGCTACAGTAATATGCAAAATTTAGAATTACAAATAAATAAAAATGGATTTAAAATCACTCATACTGTCCTATGGACAAATTAAGTCTTAGAGAAAAATAAGTAATTAAAAAATTCATCCATAATGTCATTGTCCTGTTTGTATTTATAAGTCCTTTAAGTGTGATGTTATATACTTTGCTCTGTAATCTGCATTTTTGCTGATGCATAATCGTACCTTTGATGGGATACATTGATATCTTGATACATGCATATACAATGTGTAATGATAGGATCATAATACCCAACTTTTGTCCCAATGCTATATTATAATCATTTTTCCAAGTCACTTTAATAGCCTCTTACAACCTTAAATTTATTCATTGTATCACATTATTGGCCTTGCACAAATTTAAATGCTGCCTTTCTTCTTACTTACATTTTATGAATCTGCTTTCTTCAAACTACTTAGCCTATCCTCCCCATCAGCATCTTTGTCAGCCCTAGCCCTGCTCTTTGAGTGGCTTCACATACTTGCATAGCACATTATTTTTCCTAATGTGCACAAGAAGTTTTATCTTAGATCTCAGTGCTCATTGCCATTACCTTAGGATAGTGCTTTTTAGCTACTAAAATGATATATATACACAGGCAAGCACTTACTATGATACATTTTTTTCCTGAAAATATTATTGTTGGGGATTCATTGGAGGTACAAGATGTGTCACATATTGAGACCCCCACCCCCTTCCTTCTCTCTGCCCTTCCTTTCCCCCACCCCTCCGTCCTTCTCCCACCCCCCACTGTCCCCTTCACCCACCCCCCCACCATGTCATTGTCATCAAATCACACTAAGAACAATGTTTTCCACTTACATCCAGGTTAATACAAATGCTGTAAAATCTTCATTTTTTAAAATGGCTGAATAGTATTTTGTGGTATGCATGTACCACAGCTTGTTAATCCATTCCTGGGGTTGGGGGGCATTTAGACTGTTTCCACATTTTAGTGATTGTAAATTGAGCTGTGGTAAACAGTCTAGTACAAGTGTCCTTATGATAAAAGTTTTTTTTCCTTCTGGATAGATGCCTAATAATGGGATTGCAGGATCATTAGGAGGTCTAGCTTGAGTTCTTTGAGGTTTCTCCCTACTTCCTTCCAAAAACGTTGTACTAGTTAACAATTCCACCAGCAGTGTAAAAGTGTTCTCTTCTTTCCACATCTGTGCCAATATGTGCAGTTTTGCGATTTTGTGATGTGGGCCATTCTCACTGGGGTTAGATGATATCTCAGGGTGGTTTTAATTTGCATTTCTGTAATACTTAGGAATGATGAGCATTTTTTCATGTTTGCTAGCCGTTCATCTGTCTTCTTCAGAGAAGGTTCTGTTCATCTCTCTTCCCCATTGATATATGGGATTAGTGGCTTTTTTCCTGTGCATTAATTTAAGTTCTCTGCAGATTCTAGTTATTAAGCTTTTGTCTGATTTAAAATATGCAAATATCCTTTCCCATTGTATAGGTTGTCTATTTGTTTTGGTTGTGGTCTCTTTATCTGTACAGAAGCTTTTCAGTTTTATTAAGCCCCATTTGTTTATATTGGTGGTTATTGCAATTGCCATAGCAGTCGTCTTCACAAAGTCTTTCCCCAGGCTGATATCTTCCGGTGTTTTTTACTATGCTTTCATTGAGGATTTTTATCATCTCATCCCTTAAATTTAAGTCCTTTCTCCATCTTGAATTGATTTTTGTGAGTGGAGAGAGGTGTGGGTCCAGTTTTGCTTTTTTTGCATGTGGATATCCAGTTCTCTCAGCACCATTTATTGAATAGGGAGTCTCTCTCCAGTGTATATTCTTATTTGGTTTATCAAAGATTAGGTGGTTATAAGTTGTAAGTTTCATTTCCTGGTTTTCTATTTGATTTCAAATGTCTGTCTCTATTTTTGTGCCAGTGCCATGCTGTCTTGACTGCTATGGCCTTGTAGTACAGCCTAAAATCTGGTATGCTGTTGTCCCTGGCTTTATTTGTATTACTAAGAACTTCCTTAGCTATATGGGGTTTTCTCTGGTTCCATACAAAATGTAGAATACTTTTTTCCAAGTCTTGAAAGTACAATGTTGGTACTTTCATAAAGATGGCATTGAATTGGTAGATTGCTTTGGAAAGTATAGACATTTTAACAATGTTGATTCTTCCCAGCCATGATCATGGAATGTTCTTCCATTTGTTAGTGTCTTCTGCTATTTCCTTACTTAGGGTTTCATAATTTTCTTTGTAGAGGTCCCTCACCTAGATATTCCTAGGTATTTCTTATTTTTGAAACTAGGGTGAAAGGAGTTCTGTCCTTAATTAGTTTCTCATCTTGGCTGTTATTGGCATGTACAAAGGCTACTGACTTGTGGACATTGATTTAATATCCTGAGGCATTACTGTATTTTTTGATGACTTCCAAGAGTCTTGTGGTTGAGTTTTTGGGGTTTTTTAAGCATAAGATCATATTATCAACAAAGAGGGAGAGTTTGATCTCCTTTGCTCCCATTTGGATGCCCTTTATTTTCTTGTCTTGCCTAATTGTATTAGCTAGAACTTCCAGCAGTGTGTTGAATAGTAATAGCGACAGAGGACAACCTTTTCTGGTTACAGTTCTAAGTGGAAAAGCTTTCAGTTGAGCTCCATTCAGTAAAATATTAGCTGTGGGTTTTTCATAGATAGCTTCAATCAGTTTAAGAAATGTGCCATGTATGCCTATCCTCTTCAGTGTTCTAATTAGAAAAGGATGCTGGATTTTATCAAATGCTTTTTCTGCATCTATTGAGAGGACCATATCTTTGTTTTTGCTTCTGTTGATATGGTGAATAACATTTATGGACTTGGTATTAAACCAGCCTTGCATCCTTGGGATGAAACATATTTGATCATGATGTATGACTTTTTTGATGAAAAACTGTAATCTATTGGCTAGAATTTTGTTGAGAATTTTTTCATCTATATTCATTAGTGAAATTGGCCTGAAGTTCTCCTTTTTAGTTTGCTCGTTTCCTGGTTTTGGTATCAGGTAATGTTTGCTTCATAGAATGTGTTGGGGAAGATTGCTTCCCCCTCAATTTTTTGGAATAATTTCTTTATATATATATATTTATATATCTTTTATTAAGTCATATATACATAGACCATAAATACATATTGAACACAAATGTCTTACTGCTGTGATTAAGTAAATTAAATGAAAGCTATGTTAATTAGTAGGATGCAAACACTCCAATTTGTACAAATAATCAACACATTGAATTTTTTAGCTAGTCTGACCAAAGAATTATCAATTTTATTTATTTTTTCAAAAAACAAAATCCTTGTTTCATTGATTTTCTTTCTTTCTTTTTTTTAAGGATTTAACAGAATTTTTATTTTTTTATTAAGTCATTTGTACATAGATCATAAATACATTTATGCCATTATGGTGTTGATTATTTGTACAAATTAGAGTGCTTACATCCTACTAAACAACTTAGCCTTCACCTCATTTACCCAATTACAGCATTAAGACCTTTGTGTTCTACACTTGATAGCTCCAACTTGTGCTTGCAATATGCTCCATAGGTGTGGTCTCCTTACTAACCCTCCTTCTATCAACCCACCCACCTCCCTTCCCCTCTCTCTCTCCTTCTCATCTTCATCCTAGGCTATAGTTGTGTTTCATTTTTCATATGCAAGTGTGAGTGATTATAAATTGGTTTCAAAGTAGCACTGAGTACATTGGTTATATATTTTTTCCATTCCTGAGATACTTTACTAAGAAGAATATTTTCCAGCTCCATCCATGTAAACATAAAAGAGGTAAAGTCTTCATTTTTTAAAAATACTGCATAGAATTCCATGGTGTACATATACCACAATTTATTAATCCATTCATGGTTCAATGGGCATTTGGGTTTCTTCCATGACTTGGCAATTATGAATTGAGCTGCAATGAAAAATCTGGTGCAAATATCTTTGTTGCTAAATGATTTTTGGTCTTTTGGATATACACCTAGAATAGGAATTGCAGGATTAAATGACAGGTCTACATTTAGATCCCTGAGTGTTCTCCAAACTTCCTTC
>NW_003852522.1:5804175-5806226 GCF_000181295.1 Otolemur garnettii
CCCCAACTTTTTCTGCATCAATTGAGAGAATCATATGGTCTTTGTTTTTTAATTTGTTTATGTGATGTATTATATTTATGGATTTACATATATTGAACCATCCTTGAGACCCTGGGATGAAACCCACCTGGGTGTGATGTATAATTTGTCTGATGTGCTGTTGGATTCTGTTTGCTAGGATCTTACTGATTATTTTTGTATCAGTATTCATTAGAGATATTGGTCTATAATTTTCTTTTCTTGTTGAGTCTTTTCCTGGTTTGGGTATCAGGGTGATATTTGCTTCATAGAATGTGTTGGGAAGTATGCCTTCTTTTTCTATGTTTTGGAAAAGGTTAAGTAATATAGGTACTAGTTCCTCTTCAAAGGTTTGGTAGAATTCTGATGTGAAGCCATCTGGTCCCGGGCCTTTCTTTTGGGGGAGATTTCTTATAGTTGATGCTATCTCGGAACTTGTTATAGGCTTGTTCAACATTTCCACTTCTTTCTGGCTAAGTCTAGTAGGGTGGCATGTTTGCAAGTATTAATCTATTTCCTTCCTATTTTCATACTTCTGGGAATAGAGTTTTATGTAATATTCATTAAGGATTTGTTGAATTTCTGAGAAGTCTGTTGTTATTTGGCCATTATCATTTCTGATTGATGAAATTAGGGATTTTATATTTTACTCTTCTACTTCTGGTTAGGTTAGCCAAGGGTTTATTTATTTTATTGAGCTTTTCAAAAAACTAACTCTTTGATTGGTTTTTCTGCTGTATGATTCTTTTGTTTTCAATTTCATTTAATTCTGCTCTAATTTTAGTTATTTCTTTTCTTCTGCTGGGTTTGAGATTGGAATGTTATTCCTTTTCTAGTTGCTTGAGATGTCCCATTAAGTTGTTGACTTACTCTATTTCTGTTCTTTTGGGAAGGCTTTCAATGCTATAAATTTCCCTCTTAGGACTGTCTATGCAGTATCCCAGAGGTTCTGATAGTTTGTGTCTTTATTATCATTTTGTTCCAACAATTTGGTACTTTCCTTCTTAATCTCATCTATGACCCATCTATCATTCAGCATGAGGTTATTTAGTTTCCATATTTTTGTATATGTATGCAGATTCCTATTGTTACTGAGTTCAGCTTTTATTCCATGATGGTTTGAGAAAATACATGGAATGATTCATATTCTTTTAAATTTGCTGAGGTTAGACTTGTGACCGAAGATGTGATCAATTTTGGAGGATGATCCATGGCCTGATGAGAAGAATGTGCATTCAGTTTTGTTAGGATGAAATGTTCTGTGGATGTCTGTTAGATGAAATTTTGAATGGTTAAGTTTAAGTCTAAAATGTCTTTACTTAGCTTCTTTTTGGAGGATCTATCCAACACTGCCAAAGGAATGTTAAAATCTCTGACCATTATGGTGCTGGAGGAAATCAAGTTGCTTATGTATGTTAGAGTCTCTTTTATAACTTGAGGCACATTGTGGTTGGGTGCATAAATGTTGATAATTAAAATCTCATTATGCTGAGTGTTGCCATTAACAAATACTTATTCTTCCATAAATTCATTGGTTTAAAGCCTATTGTATCTGAGAAAAAAATTGCAACACTTGCTTTTTTTCTGATTTCCATTTGCCTGAATTATAGATGACAATCCCTTCACCCTGAGTCTATGTTTATCTTTTAAGGTAAAGTGAGATTCTTGTATGCAGCAGATGCCTGGCCTGAGTTTTTGTATCCAGTTAGCCAACCTGTGCCACTTTAGAGGATAATTTAAACCATTCACATTGATTGAGAGTACTGATAAACGAGATAGTATTTCTGGTATTGAGTTTTTCAAAATTCCAGCATCTGCATCCTTCACAGCAATCTCATCACCTTCAGGTATTCCTATAAGGTGAATATGAGATCTCTTTAAATTATTTCAGAGCTCTCTGAGAGAATGATTAGTTTTTGTTTTCCCCTTTTTTTCCTCTTTGAGCATTGGGAGCATTCAAAAGCTTTGTCTTCGGCTTGGCGCCTGTGGCTCAAGCGGCTAAGGCGCCAGCCACATACACCTAAGGTGGCGGG
>NW_003852522.1:5806549-5812363 GCF_000181295.1 Otolemur garnettii
AGTTCTTGCCTCAATGTGTCAAAATCTTTGGTGATTTTGTCTTTGATTTCATTGAATTCTTGAGACAGCTTTTCAATTACTCCTTGAAATTCTAATTCCATCCTCACCTCCATTCTGTTGATCTTATTTGCTACCCAAATTCTGAACTCAATTTCTGACATCTCAGCCATTGTTTATGAATAGGGTCTTATGTTGTATCTGCCATATCATCCCTTGGGGGAGTTGATCTACTCTGATTATTAATGTTGCCAGAGTTTTTCTGCTGTTTCCACCTTATGATTGTTTTTCACTGTTTTCTAGATGGGCAGGTAAAGTGCAATTGGAATGGAAGTTCCTGGGTTTGTGGTTAACCAACCCTTTGTCAAGGATCTGGAACTGATGACTGCAGTTTTTTCCCTGTAGCTTTGCAAAGGATCTGTATAGTATTACAATATGAGGCTGAGAAGCCCTGCTTGGTGTGGTGGGTTAGGCGGCTCTGTCTTGTATTCAGCTGGTTCTTGTCTGATCCTAGTGGATCAGTGACTCTGGTGAAGTCTTAGCTGTGGAGAAATATAAGCAATTAAGACAGCCCCCACCCCATGGACAACAACTGGAAGAGGAAAATCAACCCTTCCCATTACCACACAACCAGGGTACCAGCCGAGAGGGTCTTTGGGTGATTGGCCCAGGTTAGAAGTTTCAAACCAATTGACCAAGTCAGTATGAATTCTCATGTGGGAGAGTTCAAAAGGTCCCTAGCAACTAGATGGTGGAGGTCTACTGGCTGCTCAAATTTGGCTCACTCATGTGCTCTGTGGAGTCAAAAAGGCCTACCCAGTAGCAGAGTTGGACCAGGGGGCTGAGTCTCTTTCTTCACTCTGTTTCTCTTTCATACCCAGTCACTGGTGACCCAACAGGGTTAGGGTCCTGCTCCCTCCAATACGCAGATGTGCTAGGGATTTGAGCCTGTCCAAGTCAAAGGAAGGTTAATGCCCCCACAGCCTGGCCACTACCCTCTGCTACCAGCCCACTGGGGGAGCTGAAGCCTGTCTGCCTTGGGTACTCAGTGACCACTGGTGAGTGTACACTTGGACTCAGTCTAATCTTGAGGGTAATAAGTCAGCAAATGCTTTTCTCCCTCAGCCACCGCGCCTTTGCCCCTGCCACTCTGCAGCACCAGTATCCCTATGGAGTGACTTCTGGTTTCCTCTGGCAGTCCTCAGAGGTGGGGAGGTGTGTCTCCAAGATTAGACCCTGGTGGGATCAATCTATTCTTGCTGGATCTTTGTGGGAAATGACCCTGCACAGCTCCCAGGTAACTGCCACAGCCAGGGAGTTCTGCATGTAAAAGCAGCTCCAGGAGCATGGGCACATGGATCCAGCAGTAGGGCAGGGGATGCTGCACATGGTTCTGGCAGTCTCTGGGACTCAGTGACTTCGTCAAGGACAGCGCTCATCTCACGACTGTAGTCAGGCAGGGGTGCGGCATGGAGGCAGGAAGGAAATGGAGGGCAGGGTGTGGGATGTGTGGCTGTAGCAGGCTCAGGCCGGGCAGGGGGTGGGGCACTTGGTCTGGCAGGGTTGGAGAATGCTGCTCTTGAGCCTCCTCCTGCAGTCTCTGCGTGGGTTAGGGTTCTGGCTCATCAGGCAAGTGGGGAAGGGTGGACTGGAAGTTCAGAATGTCAGAGAACATGTTAGTTCAATTTTTCTGCCTGGTGAGAGAGTGTTCAGAGTCACAACAGGGTCCCTCTTGGGAAGTAGACCCCACTTCATACAGCTCTCACCCATGGGGTGAGACAAGAGGTCCTCAGTTCACCACTCACCTGTAGAAAACCTTCAGGAGCAAATGAAGAGAAAAAGAAAAAAAAAAAAACTCCACAACTTTCTTGGGGGATGGGACAGACACTTTTCCTTTGAGATGAATTTTGTACCTGAAGTTTGCTTTCTTGGAGTCACAGCTTGCCTCAGCAGAGGTGACCTGCAGATATCACTCTTCTCTCACAGCTTGGTTCCTGGTCTTCAGCTTAATTGGGTACTTTCTGGGCATTATCTTTCTTTCTGGACAGGAGCGTCTGTTGGAGGCTGGCTCCAGTCAGCCATCTTGCCCCTCTGGGTTGCATTAGTTTTCTGAATGATTCTTTTGTTTTCAATTTCATTAATCTGTGATTTAATTTTGGATATTTATTTTCTTCTGCTGAGTTTATGCTCAGATTGTTATTCTTTTTCCAATTCCATAAGATGGTTTGTGAGTTTGTTGATGCACACTCTCTTTCTGTTTTTTGAATGTAGGCATCTAAAGTGATAAATTTTCCTCTCAGGTTTGCTTCTGCTGTATCCCACAGGTTTTGGTAGTTTGTGTCTTCGTTTTTGTTATGCTTAAGGAAGTTAATGATTTCCTTTTTTATTTCTTCCTGCACCCAGCTGTCATTCAACAGAAGGTTGTTTAATTTCCATATCTTTGTGTGGGGTTGAATGTTTTTTTGTTTTTTTTTTTTATTTTTGGAATTGAGTTCCACCTTTAGTGCCTGGTGGTCTGAGAAGCTACAAGTAAAATTTCAATTCTTTTGATGCTGTTGACATTTGTTTTGTGTCCTAGGATATGATCAATTTTGGAGAATATTCTATGGGGCTATGAAAAGAATTTATATGCTTTATCTTTAGGATGGAGTGTTCGATATACATCCATCAAGCACAGTTGTTTTAGGGTCTCATTTAAGTCTCTTATATCTTTGTTTAATTTCTGTTTAGAGGATCTGTCCAGCTCTGTGAGAGGAGTGTTAAAGTCCCTTATTATTATGGTGTTATAGGATATCATATTGTAAGTTCTGTTTTAAGAGTCTGGGATCAGTTAAGTTGGGTGCATAAATATTTAAAATTGAAATGTCTTCTTGTTGTATTTTTCCCTTGACCAATATGAAGTGATCATCTTTGTCTTTTTTGAGTTGAGTTGCTTTAAATCCACATGTATCTGAAAATAAGATTGCAATCCCTCTTTTCTTCTGGATTCCGTTTGCCTGAAAATTGTCTTACAATCCTTAACTCTGAGCTTTAATTTGTGTTTTGGGACTAAGTGTGTTCCCTGTAGACAGCAAATGGATGGCTTGTGTTTTTTTAATCCAATCAGTCAATTTGTGCCAATTCAGTGGGGAGTTAAAGCCATTAACATTTTTTGAAATAATTGATAAGTATGGTAGCATTCTATTCATCTTATTTTGTGAAAATCCATTGCCTAGTTTTGTATTTTGCACCATTGTGAAAGCTAGGTTCTGTCCTTTAATTTCTGAGTGCTTACTTTGCTAGTGGTCCCTTGTGATGGTTAGTGTGTAGAACAGGTTCAAGTATTTCCTATAGAGCTAGTCTTCTTGTGACAAATTTCCTCAATGTTTGCATATCAGTAAAGGATTTGATTTCTCCATCAATTTAAAAGTTTAGTTTAGCAGGATATAGAATTCTGGGCTAAAAGTTTTTCTGTTTAAGTAGATTAAAGGTGGATGACTATTGTCCTCTGGCTTGAAAAGTTTGATTAGAGAAGTGTGTTGTCACCTGGATAGATTTGCCCCTATAGGTCAGTTGGTGCTTACTCCTGGGAGCTTTCACAATTTTTTCTTTTCTCTTTATTTTGGACAGATTCATCACAATGTGTCTTGCAGAAGCTCTATTAGGGTTGAGGTGACCTGGGGTCCAATATTCCTCTGAACGGAGTGTGTCAGAATCTTTGGTGATATTTGGGAAAATTTCATTTATAATAGTCTCTAGTGTGGCTTCCATTCCTCTGGGCCCTTCTTCCCCCTTCTGGGATACCTATAACTCATATGTTTGAATGCTTCATAAGGTCCCGTAATTCTGTCAGTGAACATTCTGCTTTCTCTCTCTTCTTTTCTGCCTCTTTAACTATCTGAGATATCTCAAGAGTTTTGTCCTCTACCTCTGAGATTCTTCCTTTTGCATAGTCTAATCTGTTGTTTATATTTTCTATTGCATCTTTAAGTTCCATAATTGATTACTTCAATTTCTTCAGCTCTGCTGCATCCTTTCTATAGTCTTCTATAATTCATCTCTTGTTTGATTCTGTTTTTGGATTTCCTTTTGGTTATTTTCCACTTTCTCAGCAATTTCCTTCAATGTTTTCATCATCTGTATTTTATTTTATTTTATTTTATTTTATTTTATTTTTTTGAGACAGAGCCTTAAGCTGTCCCCCTGGGTAGAGTGTCGTGGCATCACAGCTCACAGCAACCTCCAACTCCTGGACTCAAGCGAGTCTCCTGCCTCAGCCTCTCAAGTAGTTGGGACCACAGGCACCCGCTACAATGCCCAGCTATTTTTTGGTTGCAATGTCATTGTTGTTTGGTGGGCCTGGTCTGGATTTGAACCCACCACCTTAGGTGTATGTGGCTGGTGCCTTAGCCACTTGAGCCACAGGCACCCAGCCATCATCTATATTTTAAATCCCCCCTCTGTCATTTCTAGCATTTCTTTATAGGTGGAATCCTCTGCAGTAGCTACCTCTCAGTCCCTTAGAGGGGGTTTTCTGGATTGGCATTTCATGTTGCTAGTATTTTTTTGCTGATTCTTCCTCATGAGTGTTTTATTTTATCTATTTCCTTGCCCTCATTTTACTTTTACTTCCTCTATTTCTTTTAGTTACTGTGCCTCTGGCCTAAGGCTTTGATGAGTCCTTTTGGTACAGGACCAAAAAGATGAGAAGATTGAAGAGCAAGAGGGGAAAAAAACAGATTTAGAAAAGAAAGAAAAAAGAAAAGGAGAGGGGGTGAGTAAAGGGGAAAATTGACAGAAATAAAAGAGGCTCAGAAAGAAGGAGAAAGGAGTAATACAAGTGTATAGTAGGGTACTTTAACCCAACCATAAACCCCCTCAGTCCCTGGGGGTACTGGGTGGGGTGGTTTCTTTGAGGTCAGCAGCGCTTTGCTGGCCTGTTCAGACACAGTACCCCACCTCCACCAAGTGGAGGGGAAAGACAAAAATAGTGTAAATCAAACCAAACCAACCAAACAAAAACCCCTATGGGATAAAATTGGGGGGGGGGACCAAATACTAGGGGCAGAAACACTTGCAAAATGAAGTTCTTTTTTTTATTTCCTGTAGCATAACTATGTACATTAATGCAATCATGGGGTACAGTGTGCTGTTTTCATATACATTTTGAAATACTCTCATCAAACTGGTTAATATAACCTTGATGTCATTCTCTTAGTTATTGAGTTAAGACATTCATACTCTGCTTTTAGAAAGATTAACTTGTACCCTTGTAAGATAAACCATAGAGGTGACCTCACCAATCACCCTCCCTCCCCCCATCCACACCCCTTGCCTCCCCTCTCACATGCCCTTCCCATATGCTAAGGCTATAATTAGGTTATGGCATTTCTATAAAAGCTATGAATTAGTTTCAGAATAGGGCTGTGTACATTGAATACTTTTCTTCAATTTTTGAGATACTTTGCTGAGAAGAACATTTTCTAATTCCATCTATATAAACATGAAGGAGGTAAAGTCTCCATCTTTCTTTAGGGCTGCATAGTATTCCATGGTGTACATGTACCACAATTTGTTGATCCATTCGTGGGTTGATGGGCATTTGGGCTTCTTCCACGACCTAGCAATTATGAATTGGGCTGCAGTAAACATTCTGATACAAGTATCTTTGTTGTAATTCGATTTTTGGTCGGTCTTCTGGATATAAACCTAATAAAGGAATTGCAGGATCAAATGGCAGGTCTATTTTTAGTTCTTTCAGTGTTCTCCAGATATCTTTCCAAAAGGAACGAATTAGTCTGCATTCCCACCAGCAGTGTAGCAGTGTTCCCTTTTCTC
>NW_003852522.1:5812613-5813997 GCF_000181295.1 Otolemur garnettii
GGAGACATAATCCAGCAAATATCTTCTCCTAATCTGAGGGCTGTCTACCTGCTTTATTTACTGTGTTCTTGGCTGTGCAGAAACTTTTTAGTTTGATCAGGTTCCAAAAGTGTATTTTTGACATTGCTTCAATTGCCCAAGTGGTCCTCGTCATAAAGTTTTTGCCCAAGCCAATTTCTTCAAGTGTTTTCCCTATGCCTTCTTCTAATATTTTCATAGTTTCATGTCTTAAGTTTAAATCTTTAATCCAGTGAGAGTCTATCTTAGTTAATGGTGAAAGGTGTGAGTCTAGTTTCAATCTTCTTCAAGATGCCATCCAATTAACCCAGCACCATTTGTTAAATAGGGAATCTTTTCTCCACTCAATATTTTTAATTGGCTTGTCAAAGATCAGATAATGGTACGTGGCTGGATTCATCTCTTGGCTCTCTATTCTGTTCCATACATCTACCTCTCTGTTTTTGTGCCAGTACTGTGATACTTTGATCACTATCGATTTATAGTATAGTATGAGGTCTGGTATCATAATTCCTCCTACTTTGTTTTTGTTCCTGAGTAATGTCTTTGCTATTAGAGGTTTTCTCTGATTCCATATAAAATGAAGTATTATTTTTTCTAGATCTATAAAGTATGACAGTGGAGCTTTAATGGGGATTGCATTAAAATTATATATTGCTTTGAGTGGTATTAACACTTTAACAATGTTCTTCTTCCCAGTCATGAGCATAGTATGTTTTTCCATTTGTTAACATTTTCAGCTATTTCTTTTCTTAGAGTTTCATAGTTCTCTTTATAGAGATCTTTCACCTCCTTTATCAGGTAAACTCCCAAATATTTCATCATCTTTGGCACTACTGTGAATGGAATAGAGCCCTTGACTATTTTTTTGGCTTGGCTGCTGTTGGTGTATATAAAGGCTACTGATTTATGAGTGTTAATTTTGTAACCTGAGATGCTGCTGTATTCCTTGAGCACTTCTAAGAGTTTAGTAGTAAAATCCCTGATATATTCCAGATATACAATCATATCATCTGTGAAGAGTGAAAGTTTAATCTCTTCTGACCCTATATGGATGTCTTTAATCACTTTTCTTCCCTGATTGTGATGGCTAAAACTTCCATTACAATGTTAAAGAGCAATGGAGACAATGGGCAACCTTGCCTAGTTCCTGATCTGAGTGTAAATGATTTCAACTTAACTCCATTCAATACAATATTGGTTATGGGTTTGCTGTAGATAGCCACTATCAGTTTGAGAAATGTCCCTTCTATACCAATTTTCTTAAGTGTTCTGATCATGAAGGGATGCTGGATATTATCACACGCTTTTCCTGTATCAATTGAAAGAATCATAAGGTCTTTGTTTTTAAATTTGTTTATGTGAT
>NW_003852522.1:5814627-5828837 GCF_000181295.1 Otolemur garnettii
CAAAAAACCAACTTTTTGATTTGTTGATCTGTTCTATAATCCTTTTGTTTTCAATCTCATTTAATTCTGTTCTAATTTTGGTTATTTCTTTTCTTCTACTGGATTTGGGATTGGAATGTTATTCCTTTTCCTGCTGCTTGAGATGTTCCATTAAGTTGTTAGCTTCTGCTCTTTCTGTTCTCTTGAGGAAGGCTTGCAATGCTATAAATTTCCCTCTTAGGACTGCCTTTGTGGTATCCCAGAGGTTCTGATAACTCATATCTTCATTGTCATTTTGTTCTAAAAATTTGGTAATTTCCTCCTTGATCTTGTCTCTGCCCCATCTATCATTCAGCATAAGGTTATTTAGCTTCCATGTTTTTGTATGAGTCTGCAGATTCCTGTTATTACTGAGTTCAACTTTTATTCCTTGATAGTCTGAGAAGATGCATGGAATAATTTCTATTCCTTTAAGTTTTCTGAGGTTACATTTGTGGCCTAAGATGTGATTGATTTTGAAGTATGTTCCATGTACTGATGAGAAAAGTGTGTATTCAGTTTCATTAGGATGAAATATCCTGTAGATGTCTGCTAAGTCCAGAAGTTGAATAGTTAAATGTAAACCTAAGATTTCTTTGCTAAGCTTCTTATTGGAAGATCTATCCAACACTGCCAAAGGAGTGTTAAAATCTCCGACTATGATGGAGCTGGGAGAGATCAAGTTGCTCATGCCAGTTAGAGTCTCTTTTATAAATTGAGGTGCATTCTGGTTGAGTGCATAGATATTGATAATTGAGATCTCATCATATTAAGTATTGCCCTTAACAAATATAAAGTGGCCATCTTTATCCTTGGTTACTTTGTTGGCTTAAAACCTATTATATCTCTGAATAAAATTGCAACACCTGACTTTTTCTGCTTTCCATTAGCCTGGAATATAGATGACCATCCCTTCACTCTGAGTCTATATTTATCTTTTAAGGTAATTTGAGATTCTTGTATACAACAAATGTCTGGTCTGAGTTTTGGTATCCAATCAGCCAAATTGTCCTCTTTAGAGGACAATTTAATCCATTCACATTGATTGAAATTATTGATAAGCCTGATAAAATTTTAGGTGTCGAGTTGTTTGAAAGTCCAGTGGACATTTGTAATCCTTTCACCACTGTAGAAGTTGGAGTTTCATCAATAGTTTCTGAGTGAGATTACTTTTGTGGTGGAGGATTGCACTGGTCATTATGGAGAATAGGTCTGAAAATAACCTAGAGAGCTGCTTTAGTTATGGCAAATTTCTTCAATGCATGGATGTCATTAAAGTATTTAATTTCTCCATCATAAATGAAACTCAGTTTAGCTGGATACAGGATCCTGGGCTGAAAGTTATTTTGTTTTAAGAGATTAAATGTCAATGACCAACCTCTTCTTGCCTGAAAGATTTTGGCAGAGAGATCTGCAGTTATTCTAATATTCTTCCCCTTGTAGGTTATGGTTTTCTTATGTCTTGCTGATTTCAAGATTTTCTCTTTCATATTAACTTTAGTGAAGTTAATTATGATGTGTCTGGGGGATGTCTTATTCAGGTTTAGTCGTGCTGGTGTTCTGAAGCTGTCTGCAATCTGAATTTCAGGATTGCCTGACATATCTGCAAAGTTCTCTTTCATAATTTCATAAAGAAGAGCCTCAGTGTTTTGCGAAGCAACTTCGTCACCTTCAGGCATTCCTATCAGGCAAATATTAGTTTTTTTCAAATTATTCCAGAGCTCTCTGAGAGAATGATCCGTTTTTGCTTTCCATTTCTGATTCTCTTTAGATGTTTGGACATATACCGAAGCCTTGTCTTCTACATCTGAGATCCTTTCTTCTGCCTCTTGCACTCTGTTACCAAGAGATTCTACAGTATTTTCAGATCTTTGAGGGCTGCAATCTCTTGCCTTAATGTTTCAAAATCTTTGTTGGTTTTGTCTTTGAATTTGTTGAATTCTTGAGTGAACTTTTGGAATGCTCTTTGAATTTCTAGTTCTATCTTTGCCTCTATTCTATTAATCTTATTTGCAATCCAAATTCTGAATTCAATTTCTGACATCTCAGTCATTTGTTTATAAAGGGGATCTTCAGTTTGTCTGCCACATCCTGTCTTGGTGGGGTTGACCTACTCTGGTTATTCATATTACCAGCCACATCGTTTCTTGGGTGGGGGTTGATTTACTGTGGTTATTCATATTACCAGAGCTTTTCCGCTGATTCCACCCCATGATTATTTTACCCCATTTGGCTTTTCCCCTTGAGGTTTGTCAAGGACCCGTATGGTGTTACAACCCGAGAGACTGGAGACCGGCTTGGTGTGGTGGGGCTAAGTGGCTCTGTCTTATTTTCAGCTAGTCTCTTTCCTACCCTAGTGATTCAGTTACTCTTGGTTGAAGTCTCTACTGTGGAGAAATACTAGCAATTAGGTCACCCCACCCCCCACAAACAATAATTGGGCAAGGAAAATCAAACCTTCCCTCAACCATACACTCAGGGTGCCCCTTTGAATAGTCCCTGGGTGTTCTGCCCAGTTTTAGGGTCCAAATCAGTTGTCCCAGTCAGCACCAGTTTCAGGTGGAAGAGTTCAAAATGGCTCCAGCAGCTAGATAAGAGGGGTCTGCTCACAGCTCAGATATAACTTGCTCCAGTGCTCCATGAGGGCAAAGGGACCCACCCAGAAAATGGGTTAGTCTGGGAAGGTTAATACCTCCTTCCTCACCTTGCACCCAGTCACTCGTAATCCCCCAGGTCTGTGACCCTATTCACTCCAATAGGCAACTGCTCACGGGGTTTACGACTGCCAAAATCAGCTGGAAATCTGAATTTGGCAAGGGGACCTTGCATGTTTAAATTAGGCTTCTGTCCTGGCTAGATTCCTCTGCAAGTTTGAGGCTGCATTCATCTCTTGGCAGGAAGCAATTAGAGTTTACACTCAGGTGTCAATTTCAGCCTCTGCCCGCCCAATGCCTTTGTCTCAGCTGTATTCCCTTGAGGGCTGGTGCTAATGTTCTCTTTACTTATGAAAGTTACCAAGTCTGCTCAGTGTTCTGCCTGTGGCTGCTGTCTGGAACCTCTTGTTGCCCAGAGAGATGGGGCTTGCCTATCTGGAATGGCATCAGTTTGTTGTATGGCTCAGGATGCCACCGTTGTTGTATGGCTTCCTTGGAGCCAACTTTCTTCTCCTCACAACTGTGCCATAGTCACCACAGAGCAGCACCAGCCCTCTCCCCCTTCACTTCTCTCAATGAGATGCCCAAGAATCTGGACTCCATAGATAAGAAACCTCCAGACCTTGGGGTGGGTGGATGGGGAATCCTTGGAGTTCAATGTTGCAGGTAGGGAATATATACAGTTTTATACAGTTTTACAGTTTTATACCTGGCAAGAGGGTGCCGTGCCGTGGCACGACAGCAGGGGTAGGAAGTCCAGTTTTTAGGGGGTCTCTCCCGTGGGATAGAGTGGGAGGAAGTTTGAACTCTGCTTGCTTGTTTGCAGAGAGTAAACTGTGAGCCTTTGTTGTGGGGGAGGGGACTCCCATCCGCTTGGTGGTAGATTTTGTACCTTTTGATTGCATTTTTGGGGTTGCAGCTCACCTCAGGAAGGTTGAAGTGCGCTCTTCAATCTTCTCTCTTGGCCCCACTCCAAACCATTAATTCCCTTGCTAAACTTCTGTCCTTTAAGCCTCCTTCTAGACGGGAGCTTCTGTTAAAAGCTGGCTACAGTTTGCCATCTTGGCTCTGCCCTCCAAAAATGAAGTTCTAATTGTTAAAGAAAGCAACAATGAAAAATTGTATTTAAACTATAAAAATGAAAAAAGAAAAGGAAGGAAAAAGAAAAAGAAAAGGAAAAAAAGGAAAATCTAGGGGAAAATGTTGAAGTTAAAAAAAAACCCCAAACCATAAAACAAAACAGTATATACATCTTTCTGAATATTGTCCAGGCAACAGGTGATCTTCTGGGGTATGAGATGTTAATCACAATGCTGATACAGCTGTATGAGATGGAGACTGGAGGCCTCTGCTGATTTCTCAAACCCTGCAGGCTTGAGAGGCTAAATGTCTCCTTAGCTCACTTAAAAAACACTTTAAACTGTTATCCTTGACAAAGCAGAGGCTTTCCCAGGAAAGCACTTGTGGCTGAGATATCTTCTGAAGTGGTTGCCTGCTTATCTAGTAGGCAAAAACTGGTCTTACTCTATATTCCTCAGGTTCAAGGCTGTAATCTGCCAAACACTAAAATCTCTGCCCTCCCCCAGCATCTCAGTCTCCACTTTTGGGATGCTCAGTCAGTAGGTTACTCGCCCAAGATATCCTGGCTGATCCTCATGCTTTGACCCTGAGGGTAAAGCCTACAGAGGCAGTTCTCCCACAGTGCTGTGTGGGTGGCCCATAGCCGAACAATATTAACTCCCTTATGGCTCAACAGCTCAGTCTGGGACCCTAGACAATGCTCCAAGTCATCCACATTCTCACCCAAGATCTCCCAAGGATGTTCAATTGAGTGTCCAAGTCCAAAAAACAAACAAACCAACAAAATACAAAAAACCCAAACAAACAAAACGAAAACAGCCTACAGGTAAGGCCTTTTCTGGTTACGATCTTGCTGTTGCTGTAGATACAGTTGCAGGTGGCCTCTGACCGAACAAACGCACCCACTTCTTGCCAGTTCTCCACTGTCTCTATCCTCCTTGTGCGGTCCAAAAAACTCCTGCTGTCTCCCTAAAGGGATGTCTCTGGGAAAATCCCACCAGCCAGAGATTCCTGGAGTCTTCTCTCCCCAGTCCCACCGTGCCCGGTTGCAAAGAAGCTGTTACTCAGCCTCCACCTTCTCCCAAGTCCAAGGAAACAATTTTAAACTAGGAAGGTATTTTCTGTTTGTTTTGCAGAGTCTAGTCAGGGCAGTGTGTATCATGGTTGGTGCATGACACAGTCTATGATGCTTTTTAATGTCTTCTTTGAGAGGCTCATATATAGTGATGTCTATTACTGCCACTATTTTTTTTTTTTTGTCAGAAGTGATTTATTTGGGGGCCTAGTGTACTGGCTCATAGCTGTAGTCCTTGTGCCCTGGGAGGCCAAGGCAAGAGTATTATTTGAAGTCAGGAGTTCAAGACCAACCTAAGCAAGAACAAACCTTATTTCTACTAAAATATAGAAAAATTAGCTGAGCATGATGTTTTGTGCCTATAGTCTGAGCTACTCAGGAGGCTGAAGCAGGATTGCTTGAACCCAGGAGGTTGAGGTTGCTGTGAGTTAAGCTGATGCCACTGCACTCTAGCCCTGGTGACAGAGCAAGACTCTGTCTCCAAAAAAAGACCTTCACTTAGTTCCAATTACATAAGGAACAATGGATGAAATGTGAAAAGTCTCTTTGCCTCAACTTCCCAGTCACTTGTTTTCAAAGTCACCTAACATTCTGAGTTTCTTAGGTAGTCTTCAGAAATATTTTGTAGAAATACAATATCATAATAGGCATGTACATGCACTGGATGCATTTATACTTTATTCACGTGTATGTGTGACTTTGTGTATGCACAAATACACACATACATATATAATTGTATATAGATTTCTAACTTCTTTTTTGTAAAATAGGGAAGATAGCTGCCCTGTTGTACATAAGTATGTGTATGCATATTTCTAATTGCATGTAGTAGGCTAACATTTTTTATCACTGTCCCATCTTATACAAATTTACTAACTTAATGGTATATCCTTTCCTTTTTATTATGGACCTTTTAAAACCTACACAAATGTAGAGAGAAGAGCAAACCTGTCACTAAGCTTCCACAGTGATCCAGTCCTGGCCACTCCTATTCCACCTTTTATCCCTCCCACTCCCCTGAGCTACTTCCCCTAGTCAGCTACTTTGAAGCAAATCCCATTCATTGCATGGTTTTCCCTGAAAATTTTTTAGTATATATATCCAAAAGATCAGGTGCCTTCTGGTGAAGCTTCTTTATTGTACCTCTTGCTTCCCCCAGGTCAGCCACCCAAGGGGATGGGGAGGAAGGTGAGAGTGAATTATCAGGTCTATGAAAAATAGAGAATAATTCCTTAATGTCATGAAATGTTCTGTTGTACCTGCCATGAGTGGAATTATGGAGAAATACCAGCACATTGAGTTCAAATTCAGCAATGATCCCTTATTGGGTGGGCCAGTCAAGAGCAGGCTCATACCACAAAGTCTCTTGATCCTCCTTGAAGTGGAGGTTCAATGTTTTTATATGGCATTTCAAGCAGGGGATGGGAAACCCTAGCATAAGCAGAATTTTACAGAGGCTAGCTTCTGCAAGGTTAGAACTATGTGGAGGGGTTTTACAGGGGGGTAAAAACTGCACACAGACATGCCAGACAGACTTGTGACAGGATTGTGGTTTCCACAGGATTTTTTCAGTTGTCACAGGATTTTGCAACTCTCAGCAAAATTTCCTTCCTGTTTTTGCAGGGGAGCTGCTAGCTCAAGGGGCTATTTTGGTTACAAAAAGCGGGGGTTGCAAGCTCTTAACAAAATGAAGTAAGTCTGGTTCACTTGCTCAAAATGGATGGAGTTAGGGCATCACAGTTCCCACTGGTCTTATCCTCATGTCAAATCTTTGATGTCCAAGTTAAACTTTTGACTCTTCATCTAAAGAGTATGTAGTCATATTGCATATTAATCACCATGAGATTGATTGTGATCAATTGAGGTTTTAGGAACTTGATGAACCAGTTGAGGATACAAGGCTCTATTAGTAATCCCAAGACAAGGAGGAATAGAGGGCCAGCAAGGCTGGTGATCAAAGTTGTTAGCCAGGGGAAGGGGAGGGTGATGATGGCCACCTGGAGCCAGCTTTCAACAGAAGCTCCCTTCCAGTGGGAGAGATATTGGCCATAAAGAACCCAATAAAGCTGAAGGGTGAGAGATGAGCTGAGAGAGAAGAGTGATAACTGCGCACCATCTCTGCTGAGGCAAGCTGAAACTCCAAGAAAGCAAATTTCAGGTACAAAATCTGTCCCAAAGAGGACAAGTGTCCTCCAAGAGAGTGGCTTGCTGTGGAATCTCTATAAGAAAGTGGTAAACTGAAGACCAATTGTCTCACCCCACGGGAGAGAGTTCTGGCAGTCCCCAGAGGCTGGGACTCCTTCTCCAGAGACACCCTGTGTTAGCCTCTGCATTCTCTTGGCATGAAAGTTGAACAAGTATTTTCCCTTCTATTTTGAACTCAGAGTCCACCCTTCCCCCCTCACCTGGTGGTCTAGAAGACCAACCCCTGGTTCTTTGCTAGGACAGTGCATTACATGGCCCCCAGCATCCCAGCTATGCTGAAACAGTGAATCCAGTAGCAGTGCAGAAAGGCACAGGAGGCAGGGAGGGTGTCTGACCTGGCTCTGCAAAAGTGCAAATCAGTGGTGGGCAGAGGCTTGGAACCCATGGGGAGCTTCAGGAACCTGCACTGAGGTGCAAGAGCTCACAATGGAGGCACCTCCCACCCAGCATCAGCAATAGTAGAGGATCCTGCCAGGGTCCAATTTTGGAGAGACACTTCCCCAATTTTGGAGAATGTCAGACATTCCCCTGAAGGGGTACTAAAGGAGCAGTTTAGCTGGGGCAGAGGCACACTCTCTGAGGGAGAAAAACATTTGCTGCTTTGTTAACCTCTGGTTTGGAACAAACTCAGGAGGAACACTCTCCAGTTTCCATTGAGCACTGGAGGTAGTTAGGCTTCAGCTCACCCTACCGGCTGCTGGCAGAGTGTGATGGCCTGACTGAGGAGGCATCAACTTCCCTTTGACTCTGGCAGGTGCAAATCCCTGGTGCATTTGCTCATTGGAGGGAACTAGGCCACAGCCCCATGCAGTTACCAGCGACTGGGTGTGATGAAGGTGCAAGGTGGAGAAGGAGGCGCCACCGTCCCTGGACTAACCCTTTTGCTGGGTGTCTGTTCTGACTCCACTAGAGAACCAGAGAGAGTCACATTTGTGCTGCCAGTGAACCCCTGCTATCTAGTTCCTGGAGCCCTGTTGAACTCTCCCACTTGATCTGCATTTGTGCTTACTAGGATTGCACAATGTTTTGGAACTCTTGACCTGTGCTGATTACCCAGGGATGCTCCAAGGTTGAACCCTCATTATGTTGTGGTTGGAGGTGTTGATTCTCCTCTTCAAGTTGTTGCCCATAGGGGGTAGGGCGTCTTAGTTGCTTGTATTCTCCACAGCTGATATTTCAGTCCAAAGCCACTGATTCACTAGGATTGGACAGAAACTAGCTGAATACAAGACAGAACCACCTAGCCCAATCACACCAAGCAAGTCCCTAGAGTCTGAGACTGCAGTACTGAACAGGACCTTTGTAAAGCTGTAGGAGAAAAACTACAGTCACCAGTCCCATCTCTTTGGTAAAGTGCTGGTTAAGTACAACCCCAGGAGCCCTCAATCCAATTTCACTTTACCAGCTTCTCTAGCCAAATGGTGAAAAATAATCATAGGGCAGAATTAGCGGGAAAACTCTAGCAACATGAATAATCAGAGTAGATTGACTCCCCCACGGAACAACAAAGGAGACTCAACAGAAGATCCCATTTATAAACAAATGGCTGAGATGTCAGAAATCGAGTTCAGAATTTGGATGGCAAATAAGATAAACAGAATGGAATTAAAGTTGGAATTAGATATTCAAGGAGTCATTCCAAAGTTGTCTCAAGAATTCAATGAATTCAAAGACAAAATCTCCAAAGATTTACTCACAATGACACAAGAAATTTCAGCCCTCAAAGGTCTGAGGCATACAGCAGAATCCCTCAGTAACAGAATGCAGCTGACAGAAGAAAGGATATCTGACATTAAAGACAAACCTTTTGAATACTTCCAAACACTCAAAGAGTCAGAAAAGTGGAGAGCAAAAATGGCTCATTCCCTGAGAGAGTTGTGGGACCACTCCAAACAGGCAACCATTCAAATTATAAAAATTGCTGAAGGAGGATAGGATGTTCCTAAAGGTACAGATGCTCTAATCCAAGATATAATTGAGGAAAACTTCCCAAGCATGGCAAGAGATACCAAAATTCAGATAGCTGGCAGTTTCAGAACCCCCACACAACTCAATCCAAATAAAACATATCTCTTAGACACATTGTAATTAACTTTGCCAAAGTTAATATGAGGGAGATAATTCTGCAAGCAGCCAGACACAAGAAACTCATAACCTACAAGGGGAAGAATATTAGATCTTTCAGCTGAAACTTTTCAAGTTAGAAGAGAGTGTTCATCGACTTCTAATTTCCTAAAACAACTTTCAGCCCAGGATCCTGTATGCAGCTAAACTGAGTTTCATTTGTGATGGAGAAGTCAAATACTTTAATGACATACAGATGTTGAAAAAATTTGCCATACCTAAACCAGCTCTCCAGGTTATTCTCAGGCCCATCCTCCACAATGAGAAGCACAGTGTTCTACCACCAAAGTAAACTCACTCAGAAATTTTTGATCAAAACCTAACTTCCACAGTGGTGAAAGTATTAAAAACATCGACTGGACTTTTGAAAAATGTGATACCCAAAATACTACCAGGCTTATCAATTCTCTCAATTAATGTGAATGGTTTAAATTGTCCTTTAAAGAGGCAGATGTTGGTTGACTGGATACATAAACTCAGACCAATATCTGTTACATACAAGAATCTCATCTTACCTTAAAGAATAAAAATAGACTTGGGGTGAAGGAATGGGCATCTATAATTCAGGGAAACGGAAATCAGAAAAAATCAGATGTTGCAATTTTATTTGCAGATACAATAGGCTTTAAACCAACAAAGGTAGGGAAAGATAAGGATGGTCACCACGTATTTGTTAAGAGAAACACTCAACATGAGGAGATTTCAATTATTAACATTTATGCATCCAACCAGAATACTCCTCAATTTATAAGGGACACCCTAACAGACATGAATGATTTGGTGTCTTCCAGAACCATAGTAGTTTGTAGATTTTAATACCCCTTTGGCATTGTAGGATAGATCCTCCCATAAGAAACTAAACAAAGAAACTTTGGACTTACACTTGACCCTACAACAAATGAACAAAGCAGACATCTACAGAACATTTCATCTCAACAAAACTGAATGCACATTCTTCTCATCATTCCATGGAACATCTTTCCAAATTGATCACATCTTAGGTCACAAGCCTAACCTCAGCAAATTTAAAAGAATAGAAATTATTCCTTGTATTGTCTTAGACCATCACAGAATAAAAGTTGAACTTAATAACAACAGGAATCTTCATACTCCCACAAAGACATGGAAACTAAATAATCTTATGCTGAATGATAGCTAGGTCATAGATGAGATTAAGAAGAAAATTACCAAATTTTTGGAACAAAACAATAATGAAGACACGAATTATCAGAACCTGTGTGATACTGCAAAGGCAGTCCTAAGCAGGAAATTTGTAGCATTGCAAGCCTTCCTCAAGAGAACAGAAAGAGAGGAAGGCAGCAACTTAATGGGACAATTCAAAATACTGAGAAAGGAAGACCATTCCAACCCCAAACCCAGCAGAAGAAAAGAAAAAACCAAATTTAGAGAATAATTAAATGAAATTGAAAACAAAAGAATCATTCAAAAGATCAATGAATCAAAGTTGGTTTTTTTGAAAAGATTAACAAAATTGATAAACCTTTGCCTAACCTAACCAGAAACAGAAAAGTAAAATTTCTAATATCATCAATCAGAAATGACAAAGGTGAAATAACAACAGAAACCTAAAAGATTCAATAAATCTTTAATGAATACTACAAAAAACCTCTACTCTCAGAAATATGAAAACCTAGAAGAAATAGACCAATGCTTGGAAGCATGCCACCTTTCTAGACTTAGCCAGAAAGCATTGGAAGTATTGAATAGACATATATCAAGTACTGAAATAGCAACAACTATACAAAATCTCCCAAAAAAGAAAAGTCCAGGACCAGATGACTTCACAGCAGAATTCTACCAAACTTTTAAAGAGGAACTAGTACCTATATTACACAACCTTTTCCAAAATATAGAAAAAGAAGAAATACTTCCCAACACATTCTATGTATCACATATCACCACAATCCCCAAACTAGGAAAAGATGTAAAAAGGAAAGAAAATTATAGACCACCATCATTAATGAATGTAGATGCAAAACTATTCAACAAGATTCTAGCAAACGGAATCCAGTAACACATCAAACAAATTATACACCACGACCAAGTGGGTTTTATCTGGGGGCTATGAGGTTGGTTCAATATATGTAAATCTATAAATATAAAACATCACACAAACAAAACAAACAACAAAGACCATATGATTCTCTCAATTGATGCAGAAAAAGCTTTTGAGAAGATCCAGCATCCTTTCATGATTAGAACACTTAAGAAAATAGGTATAGAAGGGACATTTCTTAAACTGATAGAGGCCATATACAGCAAACCCACAGCCAATGTCATATTTAATGGAGTAAAATTGAAAATATTTCCACTCAGATCAAGAACCAGGTAAGGTTTCCCATTGTCTCCACTGCTTTTTAAAATTAAAATAGAAGTCCTAGCCATTGCAATCAGGCAAGAGAAGACGATCATGGGTATCCATACATGGTCAGAGGAGATCAAACTTTTACTCTTCACAGATCATATGATTTTATACCTGGAAAACCCCAGGGACTCAACTACAAAACTCTTAGAAGTGATCAAGGAATACAGCAGCATCTCAGTATACAAAATCAATACTCACAAATCAGTAGTTTTTATATAGACTGACA
Source organism: Otolemur garnettii (assembly GCF_000181295.1). Classification (NCBI taxonomy): domain Eukaryota; kingdom Metazoa; phylum Chordata; class Mammalia; order Primates; family Galagidae; genus Otolemur; species Otolemur garnettii. The sequence goes on from NW_003852522.1 coordinate 5,826,396, forward strand.
ATAGTCAAGCAGAAAAAGCAGTCAAGGACTCTATTCCTTTTTACAGAAGTGCCAAAGAAGATGAAATATTTGGAAAGAAAGATCTCTAAAAGAGAACTATGGATATCTGAGAAAAGAAAGAGCTGAAGATGTTAACAAATGGAAAAACATACCATGCTCATGGGTGGGAAGAATCAACATTATTCAAATGTCCATACTACCCAAAGCAATATACAAATTTAATGCAATCCCTATTAAATCACCAGTGTTATACTTTAAAGATATGGAAAAAATAGTATTTAATTTTGCATGGTATCAGAAAAAAATAAAATAGCCAAGACATTATTCAGAAATAAAAACAAATCAGGAGGAATCATGCTACCAGACTTCAGACTATACTATAAATCTATAGTGATCAAAACAGCATGGTACTGGCACAAGAATAGGGAGGTAGATGTATGGAACAGAATAGAGAACCAAGAGATGAAGCCAGACACTTTTTGTCATTTGATCTTTGATAAGCCTCTCAAAAACATAAATTGGTATACATATACTACATGGAATACTATGCAGCCATAAAGAAAGATGGAGACTTTGCCTCCTTCATATTTACATGGATAGAACTGGAAAATGTTCTTCTTAGCAAAGTATCTCAAGAATGGAAGAAAAAGTATCCAATGTACTCAGCCCTATTATAAAACTAATTTATAGCTATGAAAGCTATAACCTAATTATAGCCTAAGAATACGGGGACGGGGGAGGGGAGCGGAAGGGGGTGGATGGGTGGAGGGAAGGTGATTGAAGGGATCACCTCTATGGTTTATTTCACAAGGGTACAAGTGAATCTTTCTAAAAGTAGAATATAAACGTCTTAACACAATAACTAAGAAAATGACATGAAGGCTAAGTTAACCAGTTTGATGAAAATATTTCAAATTGTATATGAAAACACCACACTGTACCCCATGATTGCATTAATATACACAGCTATGATTTAATAAAAAAAAAAAGGAAACAAACAAAAAAACATAAATTGGGGGAAAGATTCCCTATTTAACAAATGGTGCTGGGTGAATTGGCTAGCAACTTGTAGAGGACTGAGGCTGGACCCAACTCTTTCACCATTAACAAAAATTGATTGTCACGGGATAAAAACTTTAAACTTAAGGTGTAAAAGTATAAAGATTCTTGGAGAGAGTGCAGGGGAAACACTTGAAGAAATTGACCTGGAAGAATACTTTATGAGGAGGACCTGCCAGGCAATTGAAGCAACACTGAAAATACATTCCTGGAATCTGATCAAACTGAAAAGCCTCTGCAGAGCCAAGAACACAGTAAATAAAGCAAGCAGACAGCCCTCAGAAAGGGAAAAGATATTTGCAGATTATGTTTCTGCAGAATCCACAGAGAACTCAAACTAATTAATAAGAAAAGAAGTGATACCATTTCATTGTGGGCAAGAGACTTGAACAGAATCTGAAGAACACAGGTGCATGACCTACAGACACATGAAAAGATGCTCATCATTTTTAATCATCAGAGAAATGAAAATCAAAACCACTTTGAGATATCATATAACTCCAGCAAGATTAGCCTATATAAGAAAATCCCCAAACTACAGATGTTGGTCTGGATGTGGGGAAAAGAGAACACTTCTGCACTGCTGGTGGGAATGCAAGCTAGTATGTTCCTTTTGGAAAGAAGTTTGGAGAACACTTACGGATATAAAAGTAGACCTACCATTTGATCCTGCAATTCCTCTACTTGTTGTGGAGGAACCAAAAGACCAAAAGACCAAAAATCACTTCACAACAAAAATATTTGCACCAGATTGTTTATTGGAGTTCAATTCATAATTGCCAAGTCATAGAAGAAGCCCAAGTGGCCTTTGACTCATGAATGGATTAATAAATTTTGGTATATGTACACCATGGAATATTATGCAGCTATAAAACAGATGGGGATTTTATCTCCTTTATGGTTACATGGATGGAGCTGGAACATATTATTCTTAGTAAAGTATCTCAAAAATGGAAGACAATGTATCCAATGTGCTCAGTACTACTATGAAAACAATTTATAATCACCCACACTTTCATATGAAAGATAAAACACAACCATAGCCCAAGATTAAGGAGGGAAGAGGAGGGAAATGGGAGGACAAAGGGGGATGTTGGATGGAGTGAGGGTAATTGGTGGGACCACACCAATGGTGCATATTTCAAGGGTATGTATCAAATCTATTACGTGTAGAGTATAAATGTCTTAACACAATTAAGTAAGTGAGGTGAAGGCTATGTTAACCAGTTTAATGTAAGCATATCAAATTTTGTATAAAATCAGAACATTGTACCCCCAAATAATGTCTTTATAATACCTATGTACTTTAAAATAATCTTAATATTTTATAGTTACCTTATTCAATTTATTTATTTATGTATTTATTTATTGTTGGGGATTCAT
>NW_003852522.1:5828942-5831305 GCF_000181295.1 Otolemur garnettii
CCCTCCCTCTTTCCCTTTCTAAGCTCCCCCAATCCTTCAACCCCCCACTGTGTACTATCAGAATTGAGTACTAGAATTATTGTTTCTCATTATTGTGATGCTTTACTAAGAATAATGTGGTCCACATCCATCCAGGTTAACACAAAAGATGTATAGTCTCCATATGTTTTAGTGGCTGAATAGTATTCTGTGGTATATAAATACGACAGCTTGTTAATCCATTCTGGGTTTGGTGGACATTTAGGCTGTTTCCACATTTTGGTGATTGTAAATTGAGGTGCAATGAGCAGTCTAGTGCAAGTTTCCCTGTGGTAGAAGGATTTTTTTTTCTTCTGAGTAGATGCCCAGCAGTGAGATTGCAGGATCAAATAGGAGGTCTAGCTTGAGTTCTTTGAGGGTTCTCCATATTTCGTTCCAAAAAAGTTGTATTAGTTTGCAGTTCCACCAGCAGTGTAAAAGTGCTCTCTTCTCTCCACATCCACACCAGCATCTGCAGTTTTGAGACTGTGATGTGGGCCATTCTCCCTTGGGTTCGATGATATCTCAGGGTGGTTTTGATTTTCATTTCTCTAATAATTAGGGACAATGAGCTTTTTTTCATATGTTTGTTAGCAATTCATCTGTCTTCTTTAGAGGAGGTTCTATTCATCTCTCTTGCCCAGTCATTTAAGGGATTATTGGCTCTTTTTATGTTTATTATTTTGAGTTCTCTGCAGATCCTAGTTATCAAGCTTTTGTCTGAATCAAAATATACAAATATCCTTTCCCAATGTGTAGGTTGTCTATTTGCTTTGGTTGTTGTTGCCTTAGCTGTATAGAACTTTTCAGTTTAAGTAAATCCAATTCATTTATTTTTGTTGTTGTAATTGCCATAGAAGTCTTCCTCATAAAGTCCTTCCCCAGGCCAATAGCTTCCAGTGTTTTCCCCACACTTTCTTTGAGGAATTTAATTCTTTTGTCCCTTAGATTTAGGCCTTTTATCCATCTTGAATCAATTTTTGTGAGTGAAGAAAGGTGTGGGTCCAGTTTCATTATTTTTACATATGGATATCCAGTTCTCCCAGCACCATTTACTGAATATGTTCTTGTTTGGTTTATCAAAGATTAGATGGCTGTAAGATGTTTGGTTCATCTCCTGGTTTTTCATTTGGTTCCAAATATCTATGTCTCTATTTTTGTGCCAATACCTGCTTTTTTGACCACTATGGTCTTGAAGTCTGGTAGGTGGATGCCCCCAGCTTTGTCTTTATTATTAAGAATTGCCTTGGCTACAAGGTTTTTTTTTTTTTTTTTGTGGTTCTATACAAAATGAAAAACTATTTTTTCCAAGTCTTGAAAGTATGATGTTGGTATTTTAATAGGGATAGCATTGGATCTTTAGATTACTTTGGAAAGTATAGACATTTTAACAATGTTGATTCTTCCTAGCCATGAGCATGGTTCTTCTACTTGTTAATATCTTCTGTGATTTCTTTTTTAGGGGTTCATAGTTTTCTTTATAAAGGTCCTTCGCCTCTTTTGAGGTATATTCCTAGATATTTCATTTTCTTGGGAGCTACTGAGAAGGATATTGTGCCCTTTATTTCCTTCTCATCTTGGCTGTTATTGGCAAGTACAAGGGCTACTGATTTATGGACATTGATTTTATATCTTGAGACATTACTGTATTTTTTTTTATCACTTCCAGGAGTCTTGTGGTTGAGTCTTTGGGGTTCTCTAAGTATAAGATCATATCATCAGCAAAGAGGAAGAGTTTCACCTCCTCTGTTCCCCATTCTGATGCCTTTAATTTCCTTCTCTTGCCTGATTGTATTGGGTAGAACTTTCTGCATTGTTGAATAGTAGTGGCAATAGTTAACACCCTTGTCTTGTTCCAGTCCTGAGTGGAAAAGCTTTCGGTTTTACTCCATTCATAATAATATTAGCTGTGGGTTTTTAATAGATGGCTTTAATTGGTTTAAAGAATGTGCTACTAATATTTATATTCTTCAACATTCTGTATTAAGAAAGGATGTTGTATTTTATCGAATGCCTTTTCTGCATCTATTGAGGATTGTATGGTCTTTGTTTTTGCTCCTATTGATATGGTGAATTGTGTTTATGGATTTGCATATGTTAAACTAGACTTGCATCCCTGGAATGAATCCTACTTGGTCATGGTGTATGCCTTATTTAATGATAAGCTATAATCTATTTGCTAGGATTTTATTAAGAATTTTTGCATTTATATTCATTAGTGAAATTGGTCTGTAGTTCTCTGTTTTAGTTGGGTCTTTTTCTGATTTCGGTATCAGGGTGATGTTTGCTTCATAGAACGTGCTGGGGAAGATTCTTTCCTCCTCAATTTTTTGGAATAATTTCTG
>NW_003852522.1:5835299-5835548 GCF_000181295.1 Otolemur garnettii
TTGTCCTTGCTCACTTTTGTTGGTTTAAAACCTATTGTATCTGCAAATAGTATTGCAATACCTGCTTTTTTCTGCTTTCCATTAGCCTGGAAAATAGATGACCATCCCTTCACCTTGAGTCTATGCTTGTCTTTTAAAATAAGGTGATTTTCTTGTATGCAACAGATATCTGGCTTGAGTTTTTGTATCCAGTCAGCCAGCCTGTGTCTCTTTAGAGGGCAGTTTAAGCCATTTACATTGATTGAGACT